>NW_008240221.1:9470346-9481048 GCF_000691975.1 Corvus brachyrhynchos
TGCTGAACCAGCAATTTTAAGAGCAATTAGTATCAGCATTAAGACCCCCACCAAGACATGACACTGAAATTCAGCAAAGGCTGGATAAAATTGCAGCTTGCATTCTTTAAATATTTATACAGTACATCAAAACAAATGAAACTGGAGATTCCATTTCCAGCTTGAGCTGCAACATTGCTCGAATGGGGCCTCCAGTGTCATGCCACTTATTTTCATTTCTTTGATTTTTTTTTTATGACGCTTCTACTGAATTACTAATCAGGGAGAAGGGACAGAGTCATACTGTTTAAAATCTTCAGTATTCCTAAGAATAAACAGATATCCAGTGAAGCAAGTTAAAGAGAGCTTTAGCTCTGAATTATTTTGAGAGCATGAAAGTCACTTGCACAGATCAGGTTTATCACAGCACGGAAAATATGTGTTAGTATTAAAATTTGTATACTCAAAAAAAAGCACCAAAGAAAAATCTGCCCTTTTAATACAAGTTCCTAATTTAGTTAATCAGGCCTGAGATACACAGTTTCTCATGAAGGTTAATATTATCTCTGCAGAAGAAAAAATGGCTGTAGACTTTAATAGCAGGAATAATTTATCTATTACTTTATTTCTCTATTTTGGTGCAACATGAATGCAGTAGCAGATCAGCTGTAGTATCAGTGACTTCCAAGTGAGTATGACATTTCCAAATATTTGATAAAGTATTTAAATAAAATGTGGAATAGGAGAGTCTACTCCTGCTACAGTACTCTTTTACAAGCTCTTGAACTTTGTGATTACACAGAATCCTGGAATCTACTCCAAAGCAATAGTCTGCATGGATAAAGTGCTGCACGCACACAAGTTTCTGCTGTTACTACTTTTAATACAGATTTTTTCATCACCTACATGATGTACATTCCTTTACTAAAGATAGAATGGAGTAGCTGGAGTAAGGTCTGATCCCAAATATGAACTAGGACACAGTCTACAAAATAAAACCCTGAGAGGTCATAATAATGTATAAAAGACTGCATCCAAGAAAATGGGAATACACTTTCTACTGAGGCTGAACAGACCAAGAAAAATAGTATGATGAAACTGAAACATAGAAGACCCATGTTGGGCCTTAGGTAATCACATTCAAAAAGAAGTAAAATATCTGGGAAAGTTGTAGACTCTCCTTTATTAAGGGTCTCTAAAATAGATTTGAACTACTTCTATCAGAAATTACAGAAATACAGTACTTTAAGGCAGGAGAAATGTGGGTGGTTTCTTGAAATCATTCTCAGCTCTGTGATTCTGTAACCAGTTCTTGTGCTGGTACAAGGAAATGGGATGCTCTGAATTTCTGTCAGAATGGTGTCTGTAAAGTTTATCCAGTTGAATATTGGAGGAAATGTCTTTACCATTTTTCTCATTAAAGAAAGCAACAATGTTTTGACCAAGATCTCTTGGGTTTTTTTCTTCAGTTCCCTGAAATGTAGGAGCAGAACACTGCCATCCAGCTTTTTGAATAATGATGATTTCTACATGAGGGAAAACCACAGGACTAAGTCAATGAAACCTTCATCTGGTCCAGGCTATGGACACCAGTAGTGACCAGTAGAAAGATGCCCACAGAAGAACGGAGAGAGCACAGTGATTCCTTGTTACCTTTTTCCTTGCTTCACAAGATTTCGCAGACCTTTTCCAGTCCATTTAGTTTCTTCCACTGTTTAGTTTCTTCCACTGCTTAGTTTCTTCCACCATGCTGCCCCATTTTGGGGAAGATGGACAGAGGAGAAATGATGGCTTGATTCTTATTCTTTTTTTTATAGGAATTGAGCATTTTCATTGACAATAAGACCATTAATTGCAGTGAATTAACACACTTTATTAAATGTTTGAACCCTTTACACTGATAACCCTGCAGCCATGGATGTAATTATTTCCTTGCATGGGACAAGGAGCCTTAGATTCTGTCTGAATTCTACAGTTTATCTTCTAAATGGAAATCTAAAATTCTTGATATGCAAGGAGGATGACTACCTACCTTATAAATCTTACCTACCTTACAAATCCCATAGATGAGATGCTATATTTTAAAGCCTGTATTAAAAAATATTAAATTTTTAATCTCTTATGGCAGTGAAAGCAATTATTTTCTTGCAATTTTGTTGATAAAGTTACAGTCCACGCACAAACTATCCAGAACAGTGCTGAGCCAGCAATAAAATTTCAAAATAACTTTTCAAATGAAGTGTATTTTCCCAAACAGGGTGTCTTATGTAAATGTGATCTCAGAGCACCAAAACTAAGAGCTGTGAACCCCCTGGGCTGAACTTAGCTCCAGAGTAATTCCCATCAAAATGAATTTGTGCCATTCCAACAACTTAATGAACTTGTGCAGAGTTTCTTCAAGGCCATGTTAGTTCAGCCATTTAAGCCTGAGTTTCAGAGTTTCAACTTTCAGAAACATCCCCCTGCAAACTCCGAGCTAAACCAAATTCACCAGCTGATTCTCATCTGTTTATGTATTTATTTATGCATATGTATCACTGATTTATTTATTGGTCCTAGAATAGAAAGGGTATGAAATCCCCTGCCTGCTACTGGATTTTGTTAAACACCATCTGCTTGAGCCAGGCTTACTGAAAGAATTGCTAAGGCTCATGTTCTATCCTTCCTCAGTTCATTACAGTAGTGGCCAAAGGCCATTTCTTTCTTTTCTCCATTTTCTCTCCCCAGCCTCATAACAGCACATTACAGTGAACTTGCAATGTCTCCCTCTGCCCATGATCTGACCATGCTCATGAAGTTTTCAGCTCTCAAGTTCCTAAAGAGAATTCTGATTTGGCACAGCTTAAAGTTCTACTTTTAAACACAAACACTATCTTCCTTGCCTTGGCACTCTCCTTGTTTTTTCTGTCAGCCTTTTCCCCTCCCTTCCTCCTTGCTATGTCTGCCTGCCCCTATCTCTCACTCAATTCCTCAGCAAATGAAGCTAACACTCTTAGAAATATCCATGTTTATACAGTGATTGTTTTAGCTTAGAGCAGTGCTACTGGGCAACATCATAAATAAAACACTGTTACAGGGCACTATTAGACAATCCATATCTTGCTCTTTCCTAAGCTTGTATGTGTTTCTCTCATTTGGAAAATTGTTTTACTCTTTGTCAATGTTTCCAGCTGTTCTAATTTTGTAGGTTTGGAATGATGCTGCTTAAGGCTTTGCCTCACTGTTGCATTGATTTTAGGGAAACTTTAGAATTTGAGACAGAGCACTGCTATTTCCAGCAATGATAAAGTACTTCCGTATGACCTACACTTTTCTGTGGTAACTAGGTGCTCAGAAGAAACATCTATATCAACATCAGGAACATCAGTGCAGACAGACCAGGAGCTGCTGAATGATACTTGACGCAGCTTCACACGTAACGTGGAGCATTCTGCATGTTCACAACCTCCCAAGGAGCTCTGAAGGCAGCTCTTGCATCTGGGTATTAATGGAGAGGAGCAAAAGATGTAACTGAACTTTGCCAACCTGTTAACACAGAAGTCCTGACGGAAGGAGGCTCTTCTACACCTTCCCAGTCTTTCTTAAGTGTCCATGACCATGCATGGTTAACACTCACCTAGTGAAAGAGAAATTCTGTGGTCCTTGCAGAAAGAATCCTTGCCTGGTAAAATTAAGTCTGGGAGAAACTGTATCTCTGATGGTTTCTGTGGTAATTTTGCAATTGATCTCAAGTGCGTGAGGATTTTCCTCTTTGGTTAAGATAAATTATGTCTGCGGAAAGTTCTCTGAAGGTGACAGACATTTTATGGACAAAATAGAACTTGCAGACTATATTTGGTCTTTTCAAATATTTTTCTGACATGCATACTAATTTACTAGATTAAACTGCATTAAAAATAAATCTGCTTATATACATACTAATGTAACTTTTTAAATAGCGTATTACCATGTATTAAATTACAAATATATTCTTCTTGGGGTTTTTTTCCTTAGGGGCTACATTTACTGCTTATGCTGGTTTCTTTTATCTGCATTTTTATTTTGTGACTTTCGCAGGAGTAACTGATTGTTTCATTCACAGTGATTTATGTGCAAAGGGAAGCATATTCATATTAAGCATATAATGAGAGCCCTGGAACATTAGTTTACATTTTGCTGGCAATCACAGTGACTTTGGCAACAGATTTTAGATGACCTTGACATTCACATCTAAAACACATATGATAGCCAGCCTCAGCCTTCACCCAACCGTTGATCTTTAAAACAGTGAACATAAGATAAAGATCTGTTGTGGTTCTCTTCTCAGCTCTCCATAACATTTCATAAATAGGTCAGTTTTAGCATGTTTATATAAATTGATTCCCCTTCTGGGAATGCTCGGCTGTGATAAACAGTTCTTTCCAATTAGTTTGGGGTTTTTTTTTTAAATAGTTAGGGATTACTATTACAGCTAAAAATATTTTAAATGTAAGTATCTGCTAAGTCAAGAAAATGTTTTCTGTCTGTTAGTGACAGATGAACTGCAGATGCCCGCTCCTGTTCACTTTAAAATCAATATTTCAGCTTCTATGCATGTGCACATCACCTTTTTGACAATACACAGCAAAATGAAGATCTAGTGGGCAGCACAGTGCCCACTACCATGAGCCTTTTCAGCCATAAGGAAGGATTGGTTGAGGCCAATGAGGCTTCTTTAGTTTTTAATCCCTGATTTTAACAGGCATCTACAGGAACAACTGTGTTTTGTCATATTTGCTTTAGAAGTCAGTCTGTTGGCTTATGGATTTGTACATTCCTTTAGACGTCAGCCATCCTTTTAATTCTCATTAATAACCCATTTTATTTGATTTTGTTGTCAAGTCCATTTCTAGAAACAATTTTCATGGAAAGTCATGTCAATCAGTGAATCAGTCATCCAATAACCTTCCTCAGCAATGAGTGGCACAAGATGAATCAGAAGAATATGTAAGAAATGGTGAGAAATCATCCCACAGAACACTCTGGACTTCTAGGGTTTTGGCCATTGTTACTTATCTTGATGATCATATCTTTCTTTGGAATACTTAACAGAAAGATGGTGACAAATCTTGTGTCTTGACTCCTACTTTATCCTGTCATTGAAGCTTGAGGGGAGAGACAGAGGTTCTGAGTGCTCACTTTGTGGTAGGTTAGATCTGACAGCAGATGGAATCCCTGAGACATGTCAATTTAATTTTAGGTTGTGTGTCTAATGCACATGTTGCCAATTACAGTGGTGCGTGATGTCTTTCTAGGGAGGAGGTCTTTCTCTCTCCCACTGGGTGAACATGCTAAGGATAAATTTTGCAGAAGTTTTTTTAAATCTAGGCTCAGTCATGTCTTAACAGCCCACATGAATAAGGGAACATCATTCAAACATTATTTCTGGTTCTAGAAACAAGAGATTCCTCTCCCTCTACTCTTTTATCCAGTCTCTTAGCAGCAGTGCACTCAAACTCACAGGAAACAGAGAAAAACCTCCAGGTTTCAGACAGACTTCAGAGTTGATGTGGTTGTACAGTTTCGATTGAGCAAGGAACTTCAAACTTCATTTGCTAGCACCCCAGGACCACACTTAAGAGGAAAAAAAATCCCAAAATGGGCTCTCAAACAAGGGTTCAGACCCAGATTCGTGTTACCTAGCTCCTCGGTAGAGAAAAATACAGAAGAGACAGGAAGCTAAGATCAGTGTCCAAGTCAGTGTTAGATGCAGGACAGCTTCTGACATCACCTTTCCCTGGGAAGGAGGAGGAGGTGACATTTTTCTAATCCAAATCTGCTAGCCCTTCAGAGCAGTTAAAGGAAGCTCTGCCTAGCAAAATGAGACAAATCCTTTCCAGAGAAGCTGTGGTGATTTGTTCATTGAGCAAATATCATATTGGTTTTACCGTGCTGTTTATGTCTGTTTTCGTCTATCCCAACACTTCTGCAAGCCTCCACTCCAGCACACTGCATCAGCCTGGCTCCACAACCAGGCCAAACCATCACAGATAGGACTCCTAATGAAACTTCCACCAGACTTCCTTTTAGCAGGAGGGTGTAAAAATCATTGTTCATCTTCCTAAGAAATATATTCATGATGCAACACCAATAATTCCCAATTTTAAAATGTGTCCCACAGACATCACAAAAAGTTGAAATTATTGCATCCCTAAGACTTCTGGTTTAACAGCACATGAGATAAGATGTTTTTATTGTATAAGCAAAGACTTTAATTGTTCATTTTAACTGTGTATTCATAAGTCTCAGAGTCAGAGACCAGTCCCTGACCCACTTCATAGGCTGGCACAGTCGTAGCTTCAGAAGCATCTTGTCTAAAAGCTTCAGAAGCATCATGGCTAAACAGCCATGAGCAGTTTGGATGCTACCCTTAAGCCACTACAGGACATTGAAGCTGGGTTTTCTAGAGCTCCAACCTACTTTTGACCTTTGGAATAGCGAGAAACAATAAACTTATATGTGCAGCATATGTCTTGTGCTCATGCCAGCCTAGGCAGATATCGTATCTACAGAACACCTATAAAAAATTAAGTAGAACAATTTGTATTTGCATATAATGCAGGTGAAAATTTGAAAATACTTAAGTAAAAGCTTAAACGGAAAATTCTATCAATTTTAAAGTATTTTATCCCTCCTTTTCAAACTTATTTTTGCAACAAAAGCCTGGGTGTGGACATTGACTCAAAAATAAATTCTGAGACATTCCAATTTGACTGTAAACCCTTCAGCATGATCATGATTTTTGCTTCTGAATACATGGATATTTGTTTGACCCGTGAAAGACACTATTCTGTGTCTGGAGTTAAAGAAAAAAAAGTAAGACATGTGGCTTCTGATTTGCTGACATGAGAGGAGCAACCAAGCACCATCCAGCCACCATATGAGTACAATAAGTTAAGCTTCACCTCTGTTGCAAAGTCTAACTCTAAACACTACACTTTCTCCTGCCAAATGACCCCTTTCTACAAGTTCCCAAGTTTCACAAGAAAAAGGGCAAGATGCAAACTGTGTTCCAGTCCAACTTGAATCTGACCCAGTTGGAATAAGAGAAGAGAATAAACTGCCACCCACACACAGTTTTCAAGCAGGAAATAAAATTCAATTGTTTTATTTATGTATATTTATTTCTTTATAAGTATCTGCATTGTCTATTACCAGAGAACGGGTGTCTGGGTGTTAGGCTGGGGAAAACACTGCAATTCATTTTGTGTAGAAATATCCTTTTGCTGTTTTTATTAATTAATATCTTCGAGCCACAATTTCCATGAATTTTGCAGGCATAATGGATTCAGACACCAGATTTAAAGTATCCATATGTGAGTATTTGTGGAACCTAGAACTGCAAAAATATTCATTGGAAATATTACTCATACATCTAATCAGGAAAAAGGAATATTGCCAGGCAGTCAGTCCAATCAGTGACAGTTTGAAAAGCAAATATTGGCTCTCCACAAACAATTTACTTAGCAAAGATCATTTGGACAATATAAACTCTAAAATACTCTCATATAGTAAATATTTGTTCATTAATTTGATTAATTTTGTATTATGCTTTAAACAAACATTCTGAATATATTTTTATTTTCTCCACTTTTGCCAAACTTCTGTTACAGATTGGTGTCTAATTTACAAACTTAAACACAAAGCCACGTAGTGTGGCTTGATACGCTGTGCACATAGAAGCATCTGTGCTAAGTAAAAACCGTGGCTGGTTTGATTAAAATGTTTTGATTTATTTTCTATTTCATCCTAGATCACAAATGCTGTTGATTTCGGCATCTCTTCAAGACATGCTATCTAAAACATTGACTTCACGTGAGTGGATATGGGACTGTTGAGTTGTCCCTGTGAACTGTTTCCATGACAGACTAAAAATAAAAGAATACAAGAAAAAGTTCTCAATTTGAAATATTATGAGGTGGTCTATACTGTAAAGGGATCAGACAAATCTTTGGTACTACCAACTCACAATTTTAAAGCCAATGCCCACTTTGTATCAAATTTCCTTTTGGCAAATCAATCCTCACTGCACATCAGCAGAAAACGTGGAAGAGTTAAACCTAAAATTACTTCTCTCAATTAGCTTGTCAGCATTTTGAGAGATTAATCCTTCCCAAGAACCAAAAAGTCTTGAAACTCTCCCTGAAATAGTTGAGAAAGACTCTGAGCTCTACCATCTAGACAAGAAGTTCCCCACAGGTCAAAAATGGTACATGAAAGCAGCCAAGGAGTCATGCATGTGCCTGTTCATATGTGCATGCATGTTCAGGCAGGAATTACTGCCATCAGCAATGCCAATTTCAAGAGTGGCACCTATTCTCAACAGGGTTTGGTAGCTCTTGCTTCTGACAGCAGAAACACAAAAAAAACCCCAAAGATGGATACATACTCTTTTGGAAATTGAGAGCCAGACTTAGCATGTCTTAACCACCTTTCAGTGTCCAATTTCTTTTTTTTTTTTTTAAGTCAAAAGTACGGGTTATAAATTCAGGATGAGTTGTTTTAAAAGCACTTTTTACGCCTATAACACTAGGCAGAAGAAACACTACAGTATTCTAGATAGTGTTCAAACACTGCCATAAAGTGTATGATTTCACCCTAAATATATTTAAGCCATATTTCTGCATGTTTTTTCATTTATGTGATGTATTTTTGTTTATATAAATATGCCAATTTTTCTTGCAAAGATGTTTCAACATTTGAACTTTTTGTAAACTATTCACTTTCAATCTGTTATGTAAAACTTCTTACCTGTGTTCCAAGAAGTTATTCTGCAATGAGTTTTTTAATCCAGATCAGGAAAACAGCCTTTGCTAGGACTAAACTTATTTATGGTTATATTAAGTCAAATGTGTTTATTTGCATTTTTTTCTTCTTTTGTATCTTGACACCAAAAAAACAAAACTATGGGGACGACACTGAATTCTCCGTGGAGATCTCCACCCTCCACATGAGAAATAAAATACTGTGTGCATGAAGCACTATTATCAGTTTTTGGTCCACTGAGATTTTTGATAACCTGTTTAACAGTTAATAAACTTTTCTTCCACAAAGAGACAGCACATGGAGAAAACAGCATCTCAGAACTTTCTTTAGATTTTACCATGTTTCGCTATTGAAGTTTACTGAAGAGTACAAGCAAATATATCAGTATTGTAATGAAAGCTCGATACAAAACTTTCCACATCTCAGGCTGACCTCACAGAGTTTCATCAGTTTAAAATCCAAATGTAGGAACTGAAAATGCAGTTTACATGACTTCTCTTACCCTGGCTAGAAATGGGCTAACTGATGTTTTGTGGCACTGCAGCTTGCTTTCTCAATAGCTGGGTTTTCATTACAGCAGTTGCTACATTGACTCATAGGGCTGAGTATCTGAACTAGGATTGGAGCCAAAGATAGAGTTGCTGTGCCATAGCTCCCTCTGCAAAGCAGCAAATGATGCTGAATGCCTGGACATTTTAACATTAGTGAATCTATGGCATTCATTTATTCATAACAAGACTGTGCTGCTGACCTAGTTTGCTTGTTAAATTAATGGAAGTTGGAGGAACTAAAAAGAAAATCCTAGAGGGGTTTCATTTCTGTGCCTACTTGGTTGGATCAGTAATTCCTTTTATTTTCATTTCTTTTCTCCTGGCTGTATAACCAGATGAATTTGTTTTAGATTATTTTCCTATTAACTAAAATTTCCCAGAGGCTCCTGGTATTTGCATTCAGCTATTTCAGTAGCAGATATAACATTGCACTGGATACACCGTCTACTGAAACAATGAAGTTGTAAGGAAATCAGACACATGTTCCCTACAGATGTTTGACCTAAAGCATACTGGAGCTGCCAAATCCACCTTTGGGTCACACTCTTCTCCATCTGGAGGTCTACAAACACTGGGCCAAATGCAAGGAGTGATTTATAAACTGGGTACCCTACAGAAACTAACAATCATGAATTCAAGTGCCAAAATCAATGCTGTGAGTGCTAAACACTTGCAGCCAACAAAGACTGTAGTTGGGACTTTCTGGCACTTTGTATCTCTGAAAATTGGGACACCATGACTTTGGTGCTTTGCTGTTAATTTTAGAAGTTTGGCTTTGGAATTCTGACTTTCAAATTGCTGTTCACACCTCCAGGTTAAGCCAAGCCTCCCTTGATCTTTTTCTTCCATATTCTCCACAGTGGCAGGAATTGGTCTGAGAAATATGCCAGGGACAGACAGACTTGTAGACAGACTTGTAGACAAACCCATCATTTCTGCTTCTTTTTATGGCCATGGAATTGCCCAGATGAGGGTCTTGTTCTTTTGTTCACTGTTCAGTCCCTTCTGATGCATCTTACTGCTCTCGCAGGAGTGGCAGCAGTAATGAGAGCTTTATCCTTATGGTCAGCTTTATCCATGCTCATTCTACTTTTGCAAGATTACTATTGAAGGGAACTTACCTACTGCATCTCAGGAGAACAGGACTGTATGTTCCACCCACCCAGGGCTGAAATGCTTATCTTATTAAAATCATGATAACTGTATAATAGATACTGCTCACAAACTAAGAAGAGACTAAATCCCCACCTGGTAAAGAATATAAGACATCAGTAAACAAGACAAAAAGTCTTAAATTATGTTTAAGACAAACTCTGTGCCAGAGGAAAAGAGAAGGAGGCTTCATGGATCACAGAGACTGAGTAAATGGCACCAAGCACTGAGTACTT
>NW_008240221.1:9481059-9490646 GCF_000691975.1 Corvus brachyrhynchos
TCCTGCTGACTTTTTCATACTGAGTGAAATCTTTGCAGGAGCTTAATGTTGTTTCCATAATGTGATAATTGAGCTGATACCAGTTCAGCAGAAAGGTTGTGTTCCAGAATATTAACAACTCCATCTGATTTCCCCTTCCATTTTCTCCAGTGGAGGGAATTGCTTTTATTATCCTTCATGTAGTTTATGTACTTGATTAGGTACTTTGAAAAATTAAGGAACCTGAGCCATTCCTTTAAGCATTTCATTTGAGGTGCAGGAAAAAGGGAGTTTGATGAAAACACTGTGTCTCTGTGAATGTTCTTCCTTCCCCATTTTGAAAATCTAGTTTTCATTTTTGCAGCACTTTGAAATAGACTTATTAATCCACTGAGGGAAATAAACAGCTGGAAATAAATGTTTCCCAACTGCTGGAGAGACACTAACTGTTTCCTAAGCCATATCCAAGTGGTCACCAAATAAAATCATAAGGGAAAACCAATTCTTGGCCTGGCTCTATGTCTGTGCTAATGAAGAAATCACCAGTAGAGGGCTGGGTGAGTCATTCTTCTTTAAGAATCATCAAATATCCAGCTTCTTAATTATTTATTGGTTGCTAAGACCAGCAGCCAACACTATGCTCAGAGTTGTTCAGGGCAGTCTTCACCACACAGTCTAAATTTGGCATACCAGCAGTATCCAGCAACTCACTGGATGTTCAGTAGACATCCAGCAATGTATTTGAGAGGTGGTGAAAGCCAGAGATGTTTGTAAAGTGTTAGAGAAGTCGTTTTCCAAGAGAAGTGCATTTTAAGGAAGAACACAAAAAGTACACAATAGGCACCAAAAGAATTGACTGACAGTTCAAAGGGAAGCCCTGGAAAGTGGCACATTCTTGATGGTCTGTGATTCCTCCTTCTGCCACAGATGATGTTATTTCTCATGTCCCTTTCAAGAACATTTACACAAACCCAGTTTCACATGTGCAAAGAAATAGATAGGGAAAAGAACCTGCAAGCCTATAGCCAATACAGTTTCATTCATAATACAAAATTTCCCATCTGAAGTGGGGAAAAAAAAAAAATCATGTTGGGTAAAATACAGAATTTTGGTAAAGTTCAGATCAAACAATTCCAAAACAAAAATAAGAATGTGTAATTAGCTGTCATATCACCATTCTCAGTTACAATGAAATGCACCCCACAAGAAAAAAACCATCCTTAAGGCCTCATGACAGTATGGTCAGCTACATTAACCCTTGAGCACATCCCAGTGAGACCAGCTGAATGTCAGACTGGAAAAGGCACCAGCATGAGGCTGTGGATGCTCTCAGCATGCAGAAGAGACACCCAGGAAAGAGGAAAATGTGCAGAACAGAGGTGGCTGTGCCTGGAACACTGAAGTGGCCTCAGCAGCCTGTGTAAGTTTGGGAAGAAACACCGGGAATTGTTATTTTTGGGGTTTGAGTGTTTGACTAATAAGAGATGGAAGAGCCTGAAAGAGACTTTTCCTGGGCAGAGGAAGAGTTCCACAGCCCTGTATAGCTGTGTATTGCTGACATCCTGCTTTGTTCTCTGACATGCAGCCTGATAGGCCTCAAGGGCTATGGCAGGTGAGGAAGGACAACAAGATTGGGAACCCACTCATCAGTATGGAGTTATTCCCAAAGGTACCATTTAGCACCCAGACCTCTCCCACCTAATATAACTTCAGATGAGATCTGCTTTTACCTACTTTTATATTTCCTTACTGGGAAGTTTTCTTCTCTCTTCTCTGATAATGTACCTGAAACTTTTTTTAAACTAGTACTGAGCTGCTGGAGAACGAATAGATAAAAAGCAAGCCTCAAAAGAATTTACAAGACATATATAAACTGAAATATTTTCACATAGGTTTGGAAGAAAGCCATGTTGTGTCTGGACAATCCTTGAGAGGATAAAGAAGTTGTTAAATAGATTAATCATTCACCCATAAAATGTGATTTGAGCAGCTCCAGTTTGAAACCAAAAGGCCAGAAAGAGAAAAGGTGTCATGTTGAGAGAAGACTGGAAATTATGTGGTTGTTTGAAACAAGTGACAAAAGCAAGAGGATGAAGAGATGAATTAATTCAGAGACTTGGAAAAAGAAAGATTTGTAGTGAATTTCATTGTGGAAGACACTAACTTGAGCTTGAGGAAGAAGACCAGAGGGTAGCAAAAAAAGGCCAGACTGAAATAAAGTTATCAGATCCAGTGATGTGACAAATAAAAATACAGTTTCGGCAGCATGTAGGCAAATTAAAATGGAGCTGTGTAAGGGGCAGAAACACAAATTGGGATGGGCAGGGCAAGAATTCTATCAACACTGAGGAATAAAAAAGATTAGAGAAAGAAGTATTAACAAATGTGAATTTAAAAAAAAAAATGAAGCAATATTACCTGAGAGATAAAGATTGAAGAAGGAAAAAAAAAAGAGAAAAACTGAGTATTAAGTCTCTAGTACAAGCTGATATATCTTGTTAAAAAGCTAGTAATAATTTCTTTTTTTCTCTCTCTCCTGTATGAAATACAGACTAATAGGGACAGAAGTGCTAAATTAAAACCTAGGAAAAGTAAAAATAGACAAAAAATGTGATAGTATGGATTTTGTGGCTGCAGCAAAATCATCACTAGGTGGTCTAATTCACAACTTCTGTAAAACTAGAATAGCTCTGTTCGATTCAGTCAAGTTAAGTTGCTGTAAAAGAGATGAACAAGTCCATAAATTCAGATTTCATTTTTCTACACATAAAATGTAAAAATATTGAAAATTAAATGTGAGTTCCATCACTCAAAGATCTAGTAATGACAGAAGACAGGTTAGAAATCAGGAAAAGAGGCATGGCATTCATCCCTTGGGAAACAGTTGAGGTCCCTCATATGACCAGAAAACATGTTCTTCTACTCAGACAATACAGTTCTCCGGCTGTTCAAGCTGACTTGTTCCTTAGAAGATGCAGTAAAAATACAGAATGAACTTTGATGATTAGCGGTGACAAATTCTGTAGACAAACTTTTGGTAATCACCCACACCAATCAAATTGTTGGTTTGCTTTATTTTTCAATATTCACTCAGTCAGAAACTGTAATGCTAATATAAACTTTTGTATATGTTTGGTGTAATGTCATAGTCCAGTAAAGCATAGGAGTAAGGTGTAGGGGGAGTCAGCACCAGCAGCCAAGTCACAGGTGGAGGACAGAATGCCCCTTTTTAGTGATCTACCACATTCTCATCAGGTGCAACTGGTAGTGGAAATACAACCCCAGAGAGCAGCATAGAGGGAGATGTGAACTGGAAGTGGCAGAGACGTCTGAGCATGACGGGGACCCTGGAACATCCAGGTGTGATGAAGCGCAGAGGGAACAGCCCCAGCACAGCGCCGTGCTGAGGCCACTGCTCTGCTCGCAACCTTCTGCCAGTGTTCCCGCCCGGCACTCCCCTCTGTCATGGAGACAAGTCTGCTGGGGATCAGTGGGATGTGCACTGAGCCTAAGGACAAATACAGAGTTCCATCAAAAGCTGGAAACATTTTGGGACAGCTAGGTTGCTGTTTCTTTGAAGTTCTGCTGAATGCTGAGCACACCTCAGCTGCTCCTTGAGTTTAAATGAGGTAAACTTGACTGTGTAAAACAAGTCAATGGCTTTGCTTGTGTCTTCCAGACTGAGAAGTGTTTCTTCCTAAGGCAAGGGAAGATTCCTTCACTGCTGCAGCTCTCTGAGCAGTTAAATATGCATGTGGCCAAACTTGGTCCTCGTAAAACCCAATTGACTTCATTCAAAAAACTCCTATAAAGATGACTGATGTCATTGGAGTCCCACCAGGGATGAATTTGGCCCATGCCATTCCTCCTGTGTAGTCACTGGATAGGAATGTAGAGAAGAAAAGCATACTGGGCTCTAGGACTCCATCTCTCAACAAAACTACCAGGGCTGGAAAAGAATTACACGTGAATATAAATGTGTCGTACACACTCCATTAGATCACCCAGATCGGCCCCTGCTTTCAGCTACCCACGTACAAATTGGAGTTTCTCCTTTCACTACTGAGGGTTGAGCAGGAGTTTCTATATGAGTGTGCCAAGTCTCTTGGGAGCAAAATCAGCAGCATTACCCCCAATTTACAGATGAAGAAACCAAAACAGGGAGCTGAAGTGATTTGCTTCAGTTTACATGTGGTGACAGAGGTAGAAAAGGTATTGAAACTAAAGTACTTATGGCTCCTTGCCACTTAGGCCATGTATTCCTGTGATATATCTTTTTAATTTCCCTCTCCTTTCCCCATCTCCCTTCTCCCCTGCCCCCAACCCCATCCACATTGTCTCTAGCCACACAACTGGGAAGCTGGGATTAATCCATCCCTAGGGAAACTGGGATTAATATACAACTCATGCGGAACCTTTAAAAACCCAATGATTTGTGGTCCCCTTTTCAGAGGCACATGCAATCCACAGCTGAAAAGTAACTATTTGCTGTTCCAGTGCACATTCTGAGAGAGGCTTTTGCTCTGTTTCATGAATGTACAGTGAAGACCCCATCTGACAGGATTTCTTCCTGCATCCAACAAAGCAGGCTTAGTAGGCTGTGCAGAATCAGGCTCTTGTGGAGTACTAACAGTTTATGGGCAGAAAAAGAATGACTGGAATGCAAAGGGGGGGAAGAGAGAGAGAGATGTGCCAACACATCTTTATGTTTTCCTTCTGTAACTGGAAATGGTTAAAAAAAAAGAATTAAAAGAAAAAAAAATCTGTGTTTCCCTCATAAATCTTGCAGGAAGAGGCAACTGGAGTCAGGTGCCTGGTTTTTTACTCTTGCAAACTCCCATTCAGTGATGTTTTTATGATGAAAATGCAAAATTTAAAGCAACTGTGAAAACAGAATCTGCTCTCGATTGGCAGACAGAGGCCTAAATAAGTTTTATTCATTGCATGAATGTCAGATTAAAACACATGCAAAGATAGAAGAGAAAAAGAAAGAGAGGGAACGCAATTAATCATTTAAATTATTTGTGATCCTGATTCAAAAGGCACATTTCCCGTCTAATTCCTTTCATTTATTTTGGGGCTTAGTACAACTTATCTCTTCTGACTGTCATGATTTCATCTCTACTTTGCTTTCCTTGGAATCTCTGAACTGATACTGCCTAGCAAATTTCAAAACACTGGAGGGAACAGGCAAACTGTTCCCCGATGCAGCTGGGAGCATGACCAGATAGATAGCCTTTGTTAGCATGAGGGCAAAAGTGGCCTTCTGGGAGGAGGAAAGGCACACACATGTAAGTGTAGCACAAGTGACATTAAGAGGTTGTGTGTGCATCCTGTGCTCAGCATGCCCACATAGTTTTAATACATCTGTATTTCTAATTATGTCAATTCTGGAGATTTTTTTTTTCTTTTTAATTGCACATAAAAATGCAGGTCCAAAGACATTCTTGGCAGTCAGATCACCAAGCTTCAGCTTTTCAAATGAAACGCTTCTCATGCCCAGCTGGAAGGAGTGATTTCTCCACCTTTGCGACCCCGCAGCTCTAATGGTTCCCAGGAACCAGTTACTGACACGGTTTCTTACCTCGCCACGGGTGTTTCAGTTTCCCGGTGTTAAGGTGACCGTGGAGCGACCGTGGGAAAGCCTCGGTGGAGTGACCTGAGTCCCTTCCTCCCTCCCTGTGCACCCGACTCGGATTTCTGCCTCGTAGTTACGACCCCTGAAAACCTGGTTCCAAGCGACAGTGCCCTTTGCTTTCTCGCTCCGCGACAGGATCCCGGGTGCATCTTTGTTCCTTTACTTCGTGCCAGGAGGGACACAAGAGGGACGGGGAAGTTCCTCGGGGATTTTCTCTCTGAGTCTCCGCACGGAGGAGGATGAACCACCCAGCCTTCAGGCTTCCCCTTAACGCCGTGTCAGTGCTCGGGGCTGCTGGTGAGCCCTCGGCCAGGCGCGGGTTGCGGTGCCCTGGCCTGGCAGCGGGACACGCCGGGGGCGGCTGGCGTGTCCCATGGAGCGCTCCGGGGCAGCGACCCATGCCGGGGAAAGGCGGCCGCTCCTGCGGGATTTGCGCAAAGCAATCCCTCTGAACCCCCATGGAGGCTGGCCCGCGCGGGGCCACCGCCGCGAGGGGTTGGATGCTCCTAGCCCCAGCCGGACTCCGCGCATGAGAGAGATGCCGGCGGAGCGGAGCGCAGGGCTGCGCACTTGTCCCGCCCTCCTCCCGCGCAGGGCCGGCCCGGGCTGCCTGCAGGTTCCTGCACCCCTCACTTGCTGCTTTTCAGATGCCAAAACAAAAAGTCTTCACGCGGGGTGGGAAGCGAGTGGCTGAGGGGAAGCAAAGCCAAAGCAAGCCGGCTTCAAACTCTGCACATGCTACCATGGGTCCGCAGCCCGTCCTGCAAGTGCCTTTTCATTAGTTACGGTGCGCTCGAATGGGTGTCCAATAAATAAGAAGCGGAGAGAAGTTTCTCTCCCCTCCCCTTATATTAAATGAGTTACAACCGCAACTTTTTCCCTGTCGTTGATAGGATTCTTTGACCAAATAAAAAAATAATTACTAAAAGCGGCAGAGGGGAAGGGGAAAGGAGCCGCACTGGACGGAGCGGCTGGCGTCGGTGACCATCCGCGCCGCGGCCGAGCATCCGCGCCGCGACCGCGCAGCAGCCGCTGGGCAGCTCCGAGGTCACCTCTGCCACATCGCTAATTTGCAAGAAAGGAGGCTTCTCTTATCGCGGGGGCACTGACTTGTGACGGGAGGAAGAAGGTTTAGGGTTTGCCGGGGGGACGAGAAAGGACGGCGGCAAGAGGCGCTTCAAAGGCTCAAGCGGATGCCCCGGCACTGAGCTCTCTCCCCCGTCTCGATCCAAAGCGTTTTCGCAGTGGAATAAACATCTCTGATCTAAGACAGCTGCCGGGAATCAAAGGCCGCCCCAACCAGCGCGGAACCGGCCGAAGATGTGACTGAAAAATGCCTGCTCCTGACAAACTCAGGGATGGGGGTGCGAAGGCGGCTCTCCCCGCAGCGCCTCCAGGCTCCGAGAGCAGCAACAGTTCACCCATTACTCATCTGATTTGTTTTATAACACTTCTGACACCTAATCTTATCAGCTAATACCCACGACTCAGTTACCCAAGACGATTGTTTTTTTCCTCACTAGCAGCAAAATTATTTGACTTTCTGCAGATGTGTTTACTTTTGTCAGCCTTAAAAAAAAAAAAAAAGAAAAAAAAAAAAAAAAGAGGGGAAGAAAATTAGGAGGGGGAAAACTAATGCATAGAAAAAAGATCCAGACTTTCCAAGACTGGTAGAAACAACCACTGAGGAAATAACTAAGAAAAAATAATCAAAAAATAATTAGGTTCTGAATATTGACAAGGGGTTTACCAGGGAAGAGATCAGAAACCAAATGAACACATATGTAGTCCATGCAGACTTGCCTGTAAAATAACAATTTATTTTAATACTTAAAAACCACACACAATCCAGTGATAAATGTCAATTACCAATAATCAGCATAAAGTGCCAAACAGCCATACAACTTTTTTTTTTTTTTAATAAACAGAACTTATTGGAATGTCTCTTAATTTGAATACACTGTTCAGAAAGCCAGCATTTAAAAAAATACGCTCTCAAATTGAGATTTGTTCTCTCACACCAGGACACACGAAGACTTTAAAGTACCACTAAAACCACGTTGTGCATACCGTCAGTTTGACGTATTGCTATCTTTCTTTCCTCTGGGTTTTTTAAATAAGTCCAGAAGTTACAAACTTCCTCACAGCACACTAGACCGCAAGGTAATAAAAAAGGTCTCTGTGTCCCATGAACTCTGATCTGTCCCAACACCAGGAACCCGTGGGTCTGAGATCGCGATGCGTTTTCTAACGCATAATAGGACGCCCCACTTGAGAGACTTAGGTCATTTCCAAACATTAATTTTCTTCTCCCTTTCTGAAAACAAACTAGCAAATGAGATTTGCAGGTTGCCCCTCTCCTTGTCTTAATGGTGCTGTGATGAAAAACCACCGTTTCAGTTCTTAATCGTCTTCTGGGATTTTCTGTATTTCCTGAAGTGTAAAAATAAGAAGCTTTATACAGTCAAAAAAAAAGTATAAAATAAGAGTTTGGATTTTCTTAAGTAATACTTTTGGAAGCTACGATTTTGGTTTGGTTTTTTTGGGAGGAAGGTTGGGAGGGGATTGGTCGGGGGTGTCTTGTGGGTTTTTGTTTGGTTTTAGAGATTCCTGTCCAACACGTGAGCACCACCTTTTGGCATAAAGTTTATCAAAGCCACACAAGTCAGCTAGCACTCTCTGTATCATTCATGTGTATTTTAAATGGAAAATAATCTTTTCACCCACAACTTAGGAAGTTAATTGCTTGGACGGGGGATTGAAGGGGTGCACATTTTGCCCTTTTTAAAGTAGAAACCAAAACAAAGCACAAAGTCCAGTGCTCCCGTCCTGAAAGTTTTGTTTCTGCTCTAGGTTTGGTATAAAGTCTGAAGGGGAGGAAAAGTTCATAGAGGTTGGAGATTCAACACTTAAGTTTGGCAGGTTTCAGTTCCTTTACTTGCGTGTGCAGTGTCTTGTGGACTGCTAGTGTTCTGGACTGGCAAAATCCTTTCCCACATTCTTGACACTTAAAAGGCTTTTCTTTAGAATGGATATATCTAGAAAGAGAAAAACAATTGAAATGTCAGAAATAACTGGCCTAAACTCAGCAGTGAGCTACCTGAGGGGAGAACATGCTGGAGATTTCTTACACCTACTGCTGAGACTGAGAGTGCTGGAGTGCGGCACCCGGGCAACTGTCTGTATGCGTGTGGGCAAGAGGGGGGGTGGCATCAGAAGGTTATAGGGTGCCTTTCTTAGGAATAAAGAGCTTCTCTCTTACTTTGGGGTCATCAGGCTGCATGTCTTCATGACACTTCTGAATGATCATAGAGGCAGAGGACAAAAGATGATGCAAATGGAGGGTGAAAACATCTGTGGAAGCTAAAAAGAGGGCTGTTTTAAAAAGAAAGTTGTTTCTATGGAGTGAGTGAGGTATGTCTTCCACGGTGATTTACCTGGGCTCTTCCACCAGCAGCCGGCAGAGGAAAAACTAGAGGGAACACTGTTGGCTGGATGGGTACTTGACTTTTCTTACAAAAATCTTGAGTGTAGGAGGGTAACTGGGAAAATACGAATACACACAGGAAAAAGAACAGGAGAAGAAAAATAGTTACCTGTGATCCCTCAGGTGATCCTGTCTTCTGAAGGCCTTGTGACAAATATCACATGTGTAGGGCCGTTCATCGGTGTGGGTTCTTTCATGAATCAAAAGGTTGTAGGACTTGGTGAAGTGCCTGCCACAGAATTTACACACAAACTCCTTCTTGGTTTTGGATGGTAACCTTCCCCGTGTGGGTTTCTTTTCTGGAGAGAGTTTAGTTACCTCAAGCAAAGACCCCAGCCCTGCGGGTGAGCCCTGACTGTCTGCCTGTCCCAGTTTAGAGTGGTCCTCTTGTGTGGCAGCCACTGCTAAGTTGGCAAAGTCAAAGCGGGGTTTGGCTTTGAGGGTCATGTTGGTAGCCTCTTGCTTGGGCTGGATGACATGTGG
>NW_008240221.1:9490693-9496245 GCF_000691975.1 Corvus brachyrhynchos
GGCAGGCAACTAAAGCCATAGAGGTTGGAGAGGTGGTCAGAGGGCACGGCAGGCAGCCCGTTGAATGCTTGCAGGAAGGAGTAGTTGGTAAGCTGGAGGGAAGGATGGATAGGCACTGGGGCCGGCAGGGTTTTACTTCCCATGGTGGCCGCTCAGGAGGAGGATCTTGGGAACAGGGGAGGAAAATATCTGGAAAATAAAGATGAAGAGGGGAAGAGGGAGGGGTAGATTTATATGAAAACAAAAGCAGAGGGAATTTCTTACCTCACCCCTCATTAATATCCTTCTCCAAGCCACAGGAGGAGGTTGCCTTGGACTTGGAGATGCCTGACCAGGTCTTTCCAAAGAGTGTATCCCCAGATTCCCCCTCTCCCCATCTCTCTCTTGCACACAAATGTTGTACTCCATCTGCAATTGTTCGCTTCCCAGCAGCATCCCCTACTATGCAGACTTTCAATGATCCTCTACACAGGGACAGCCGAGAGATGCCATTTTGGCCCACAAATCTCAGTCATCTCCCAGTAATTTAAAATCCCTTCCTGGGTGAACTCAGCCTTTAGAAAATAGTGAGATACTGCCCACTACATCTGTCCAGAGAAACTGCGCTTAGCCCTGACTCGAGGTGACGTGGGGAACGGTGTGGAGTTTGCTGCCCCTGGGTTGCTCAGCTCCCTGTGGTCTGGCCTCAGCCAAGCCTCTGAGGTGATGGAGGCACTTGGATGCTCAGAACTGCATGGTCTCCCTCATTCAAAAAGAGAAAATAATTTTGGGGGGAAAAAAACATTATGGGGAAAATACCAGCCAAAGCCTTCTCTCTTGTGTACTGCAAAAAGAAATTGGACAATGCTGAATTTGGGTGACGAATCTGAAGTGCCATTTGCTCTTCCCCGGGAGAAGTGTCTGGCTTCAAGCCCACATCCTAATCTAGGCAATTGCTTAATTAGAACCCTTCAAAGGCAAAAAGACTGGGGCTGGAGAAACCCTTCCCATGGGACACGCAGACCAGCAGCTGCAGGGCCGCAGCCCTTCTCTGGGCTGGGTGCCACCACTTTGGTCTGTGTTTCAGGGTCCTGCCAAGACCCTAGCCTCTCTTCTGGGCCAGATCCTGACCCATCCCATCCTCCCATCCCACAAGGCAGAGGGGGAAAATGCTACAAGGCAGCAGCATTGAGGCACATCTGGCCCAGTCTGAAAATTCAGCCCCAGCTGCTGTCAAACATTTGGCAGGAGATGCCTCCCGAGGGTTGTTGGTGGGGACATAGCTTCCTCCCTTTGTGGGTGTGAGAGAGCACCCATGGCTTTTGGAAGCATCACATCCCTGCAGCCCAGAGAGCCTCCTCCTTACTCCACAGTCCTCAACTTATACTCACTTTCCCCCCAGAGAACTTTGGGGTTTCCCTTCGGTGGGGCTATTTTCTGCCAGAATCCCCACAGGTTTGCTGCAGGGTTCCCACGGGATCCACAGAGGGTCTTCATAAGATCCTTACAGGGTTCGTGCTCAGTCACAGCAGGTTCCCCCAAAAGATTCCCACAGGGATCCTGGCAGTATTTGGACTAGAGTTCACCCCCATGTGAAGAGTAAAGCCTCTTTGGAGAAATGGAGGTAGCAAAGCACAGCAGAGCAGTAGTTGTCCCTCTGAGCTGGAAGTCTGGGGGTGTGGAAACTGGTGGTGGAAGAGGTCTAAAGACCAGGGAAACAAACATGATTTATATGTGGGCTGTTGCCTGGAACGAGGAGCTGCGGCTGGGAGGGTGTGAGAGGGAGAAGCTTACTCTGAGCAGCTCTATACTCCAGGCCCACCTTTCACTCTGTTTTACATAAAACAGTAGCAGGAAGAGAGACTCAAACCTTAGAGGAATTCCACCGCAGTGACCCAGAATAAGACATTGTGACATTTTTTGTTTTTCAATTGGATACATTTTGGATAGTGACTGATTGAAGAATGCACACATTATATTCTCTATTCTCCTCCCTTTCCTCTTTCTTTCCCTCTTTCTATTTTTTTTTTTTTTTCACTAAACTATTTAGGGCTGTTGAACCAACCAGACTGTTTTGTTGCTCTACTGGGGATATACTTTTATTTAGTTAGTGCTGCCTATACACTAAGCATGTCCACATCACAGCACAAATGCCTCAACTGGTGACCCCGAGAACAAAGTGCACAGAAAACACTCTTGTCATCTCGTCCAGGTACCTGAAAATGTCTGTTTCTGTCTGTCACAATGGCTCCGTGTCTGTTTTCCTCTCTAGGTAGCTCTAGATATCTCAAATATGAAACAGGCTATTGCAAATTAAGTTTATCCCTCTTTCTTTCTTTATATCCTTAGAAAGCATTTAATATGGAATATATAAACAGAAATCTACTATGTCAATATGGGTAAATTTTCACTTGAAAGCATTTTAAAAATTCTCTTTTGATTTCCCCAATAAAGGACAAACCAAGGAGAAATACAGTCAGGTCATAATAGCATCCATTAAGCCCACAGTTTTTGGGTTTTTGCTAGAGCAGCTTTGTTAAATTAAAAAAAAAAAAAAAAAAACAAATTTTAAAAAGGATGAGAAAGCAAAAGACAACAAGGAGGAAAAAAAAAAAAAAAAAAAAAAAAAAGACAGGAGAAGAAAATAAGAAGAAAAGAGGATGTGGGAGCAGAGTGTTCATGTTACTACAAGCTTCTTGGCACTTTTCCAGAAATGTAAGCTATACTTTTGCTCTGTACGACCGGGATAGTCAAAAATATGGATAAAGAGCAGGGTATTTCATAAAGAAGTCCCCTCACTTCGGGACATCAAAGCAAATGTGTTTCACAGTGTAGTAACTCTCTGGTCTCCCTCTTGCCTGCAGAGAGATCAACGTTTCTTTGATTTCGGTGTCATCTCCACCTTTAATTCTGCTTCATGTAAACAGATCGTTATCGGGTCTTCTTTTTTATTTTTTTAATTTTTTTTTTTTTTAACAGAAGAAGACCCCGCCAGTTCTCTGCTTAAATTCCCCCATAGCAATAAAACTGTGCGGGCTTTTCTTTTTTAGCAGAGTAGCTCGGTGAGTAATTAAGAACAAACCACTTGTGTTCTGACTGAAACAAAACCCACTCATGCCAAGATAAATTTACCCTGCAAAATAGGATCATAAACTTGAAAGACTACATCTGTCTCCAGCTTTCTTACCCTTTGTCCTGAGTGAAGATACGGTAATACTATTGTCCAGTTGCCACTGTTTTAAGACCATTGCAATCTTAACCTTCCAAATTAAATTCTACCTACTCTATATGCCAGAAAAAAAAAAAAAATCTACCCGGCTTTCTGCTGGTAGCATAGCAGGAGGCGAAATTAAATGGATTTGTAAGTAATCTTGTGGCCAGTCGGTATTTTTCCTTTCTACATTGAATTATCAATTTCCGACGTGTCCTTTGAAAGCGATATTTGTTACATTAAATACCTGACTCATAAATAATGAGGTTTGCTAATTAGTTCCACATGGAAGAATGGAGGAGGTAAATTACCCTGAGGACGCTGCTTATTTTTACAAACATGATAAAGTAGCGGACATAAAATGATGCATTCTTGCGAGAACCTCAAACTACAGCGATCAGGTTCATCTGTCAAAAAAAGTTCCCCAATTTTTCCTGATTTTTTTCAAGTCTGGTAGCCCCGTCCTTTCGGCTGCACACATTGGTGTGCAGCGTTTTGCCACCAGGTCGCCTATTTATTTTGTCCTCTTTGAGGGGACGAAATTTTCCCTTCCTAAAGTTAAAGCGAGGAAATGGAGCTTACAAGGTCTGTGGGGGGGAAACTAAGTGGAAAGGGAATAAAACTGCCCTTTCGCTCCGCATTATTCGAGTGTGGTGCTCTTGAGGAGTAAAGTGCATTGTTCAGCACAGATTTATTCAAAGTATTAATGAAGTGAGCAGAATCTATTAAAGCAGGTTTATTCGGGGCTAATTGAGCGTGAAAGAGTTAATTGCTAACATTAATGAGGACTGGAAGGACTCAGTCAGCATGTGCCTTGGATATCTCCGCTCAATCCTTATAAAATCATCATTCACATTTTATCACGAAATCGGTGTTGACAAGTCTCCCCAGACCACCACTGCGAGCGCGGGTGAACGAGATGGGCTTTAGTCTTCTCAAATAATAATAATAAATAATAGCCGGGGGCCGAGTGCACCAGCGATCGCTACACTGCCCGGGGCAGCCTTTATCCAAGACAGCAAAGATCCCCGGGTTCGGCCCCAGGAGGGACAGCGGCTACGAGGCCACGGCTGGGAGCGCGGCCCCACGGCGGGCGTGGGTGGGTGCCGCGGGACGGCCGCAGGGCCGCAGGGCCAGGCTTCTCCACCTTCCCTCCGCAGAAGTTTTTAGGTAGGGTTGGGGGTGTTGTGTGCGTGCTTTTGCAATCCCCTCGGATGCTGAAAGGCCCCCAGGACAAGATCCACCCTCGCTTTCTCCCTAGACGAGTGCCCGGTGCCTCCCCTGCACACGAATAAATCGCCCTTCCTCTCTCCTGGACACAGGGAGGATTTCTTGCCTCTCTTCCCACTGTCACAGGACTCACAGCCGCGGGTGGGGGGCAAAGCTTTGCTGGCGCCGCCTTAGGGGTAGGGCCTCTTTCTCAGCTGACTCCGGTCTTACTGAACCGGACCTCCTGTGCACCTGTCCGGGACTCGACCCTCACCCTCCTGCCTGACTGGCGATTTATCGAACAATTCCTGCAGCGCTACGGTAATCTCCAAAATGCTCTATTTTTATAGTTTCCCTCCCAAAAGCCAACTGTAACAACCATACCCTAATCCTCGGCTTTGCACTGACACTTTATAGGCTTGGCCTCGAGAGAAGCTTAGTCTCTCCTGCGCTGAACTTGTTTCGATCCACTCAGACAAGTATAAACATCAGGTTCATTTCTGTTATGGCGTTGGGAGGAAACAGAGAAGGCTTTTCAGATCCTAAAACAGTGGAGTTGCAGGAAAAGAAGGAAAAGGGGGAAAAAAAGAAAGAAGAAACCCCGCAGAAATAAGTAAAGAAGAGAAAGAAGAGGAAAGAAAAGCCAATAACAGGAAGGAGAAAAGCTGGAAGTTCAAGTCCGAAAAGGACATGCAGGCTTCTGTGTTGCTCGTGTCATTTTTAGCTCTGGTTAGAAACACTGTTTCTCCGCAAGGGGGGAGACACAACTTTGAAAGGGGAGGACAAATCTTTAAGTAGCATCAAAATATCCGAGACCCATGTGAAGGCTTACCCCAAGCCCTCCGCCCACCCCAAAGAGAACAGTCCTCCTCACGTGAACCACAAGTTCCACACTTCTGCACCATCCAGGGGATGGTGGGAGGGGATGGGGTCAAAGAAAGAAAGGAGGTAGCCTAAAGGAAATGTTTGAATCGATATCCCCAACCCCCGAGGACTGGCAAAACAGAAACCAAACAGAATGAGTTGGTCTTTTTATTTACCTAATCCCGATCTGTGCTCCACCGCTGGCAGCAGTTAAAAGATCCTGGGCTAAATTTGAGCTGGTAAAATAAAATAATTGAAAAAAAAAAAAAAAGAAAAAAGAAAAAAAAAA
>NW_008240221.1:9496755-9499841 GCF_000691975.1 Corvus brachyrhynchos
AACCGCGCCGAACCGCGCCGAACCGCGCCGCTCCCGGCCGCCGCGCTGCGCCCCCTCCCCGCCGAGCAGAGCCGCGGGACAGGACTCACCGGGACCTGCCCAGAGGGCAGGAGGGAGACAAAGGCAGAAAGGATGAAAAAGTGGGGGGAGGATGGAGGGAGGGATCTGCTCCCGCTGAATGGATTTAGGGGTCCAAAGTTGTTCTGCGTCTCTGAGAAGATCCTCCGAGAGGATCTCGGGAGCCGCTTACCTGTGAGGGGTCCACCCCCGGGTTAGAGCCGCTTCCTCCGCCCGCCCCATCATCCTTCCTGATCCCCGCTTTCCGCCCCAGCGCCCCTGACCTCGGTGCCTTCCTCCTCTCCTTCCTCCCACGGGCCGGGAGGGTCTCTCCCCGCGCCCCGGAGGGGTTCCGCAGCGTGCGAAACTCCGCGGATTCTCTGCGGATCGGGAGCCGCAAAGCTTTGCTTAGGTCCGGGGGCGACTACTCGGGCAACACAGGAAAAGCAAAATAACCCTCGAAAGAAAAAAGTTAAACATGCTTTATAATTAATCCTGAGGCCGTAATCTCCTCGGTTATTTGTTTTTCTATTCATCCATCCATTCACACTCCTTTAGATCCGTGAAGGGGGAAAAATTGCTTGGGTGTATTACATTGTCCCGAGGAGCCAGAGTAATATAATATGCGAGCGAAGACAGATCCGTCAGGATAACACCGTACCGTGCTCAGGGACACGCATGTGTCTTTTTATTGTTCATGTCACTCCCGTTACTACATCTTTTTTTTTTTTTTTTTTTTTTTTACCCTCTCCGGAGGAAAAACAAGCAAACAAATAAAACCAAAATCAACAAAACAGAAACAAGAAAACACCGTTATCATCCTGCGAAATAAGTGTTCATGAACATGACAGTAGCATGGCGAAGCAAGCCTAGCACTGCCATTTCAACCCCAAATCCTCTCTATTTTTATGAACAGTTTGGGGTCCAACATTGCACTCTGCTCCAGGCAGGAGAAGAGATTTTCGTTCCCTCTTTTTGTAAACGAGTGGCATTTTTATGAGGCAGAGGCGAAGCAAAGACGTTCCCAGCTCTTCTTCTGTTCTCTCACATTTCGTGCTGTTATTTTCTTTCTCTCTTTCTTCATTACCCCCACACACACTCAACCCTCCCCCCCCAAAAAAAAAAGAACCCACACAAAAACCCCCAAATCAAATAAAAAAAAAAAAACAAAAAACAAAAAAAAAACAAAAAAAAAAAAAACAAAAAACCAAACTCAAATCCCAAACTCTTAAACCTCGTATTTTCATTCCTGTCGAGAATGCGATCCTGTGCCCGATGTTGTAAGCTGACTTCTTTGAATAAGTTTGCATTTTCAAATATAGTTTAAGTCCAGTTGTCAGAACACGAATGTAAGATTCCCAAGTGTTCCCAGACCAAGACACAGACCGCAGACAGACTTTTCTAACTGGAGATGTATCTTTTCCCATAGGAAAAATCTTGTTATAGCTGAGGGTGGGTGCGTGCACTAATAAAACAGAAATCGCATTTCTCTTTAGAGAAATAGCAGATTAGCTGAGACGGCAAACACAAAACCAGAAATGATACCTGCACGTGCTGCCCTTGACAGAACAAAATAAAAACCACGCACTTCCAGATATAAACCCCGTCATTCCGAAATAAATACTTAAACATCGAAATAAATGGAAGTAAATGATCTCATTGTCTATGGGGGAGGGAGACACAAAAAAAATTATTCCCACGCGAAAATAGTTTATAATCAAAGCAGGTCGTTGAGATATCCTTTTATTCCAAAGTATTCTTGGAAGCTGTAGCTGAAAGCTGCCTGGATAATGTGTTGTCTGATATTTACGTATTTGTTAAAAAATAAAAATATTTGGACTTGTCAACCCACTGGCGATAGAACTGAAGTTTCAGGTTAACTGTCTTGTTAAATGCATTTATTTAAATATCTGGTGTTTAAGCTATGAAGGGTATGTTTTTCCAAAACCTTTATTCTCAGATGGATTTTTATGATGCCCCTTGCTAATTTTCATTTTGTCAAGTTGCAGCGGTGGAGAACCTAATACCGGGAACGGGGTGCAAAACCACTGTTAGCTCTGACACGCAGGGAATATGCTGCGCTTTTCCATGGCGAAGATCTGCTGTCGATTAGGAATGTTACAACTTCAAGAGAATTGTAAAAAGTGAAGGCATCTGCTCCCAAAGCTACCCACGTTTGTAGGATTTAGACGTGACAGTGAAACCCAATTCCTTTCAGGAGAAATTTGTGGGGTCACTGGGGAGACAGGAGCCCCCATTCCTATTTCTCACCTGTATCCAATTCCCAAAGTCATCCCCGTCCCTATCCTGTCCCACGTATCTGCAAGGCAAAGGCCCCCTGTGCTCTGCACCCCATTTTCGGGGAACAGCATCCCGGACACCACCCGGCGCCCAGCACGCCGGGTCTGCCTGCTGGCTGCGCTCCCCCAGCGCCGGAGTCGCCGTCGGGCGCTGCCGCCTCGCCCCGGTGCCGTCGGTGCCGGCGCTGGTGCCCAAACCGGGGGGAGCGGCTTCTTGACCCTTGCGGAGCAGACTCAGGGGGCACGGGGAGAACATCTGAGAGCATTTTCCCGTCCCTCCCCGTCCTCCCAGGGGAGCCTGTTGCGCTTGTCACCTCCTCTCTAACGAGTTCTGGGTTCAAGGGCTAACCCTGAGCACCGCGGACACTGGGGTTCGCGCCTCCTCTGGTTTAAGCTCCTGCGGATGCCGGTCATCCCTGGATACACCTACACGCGTGCTGGGAGAGGTCTATACAGCCTGACTGATGTTCCTCTTCCCTCCTGCAGCTGGGATACCCAGCTTCACCCACTTAACCTTTGCAAGAAAAACGATTCTCGGCCCCATTCCATAGCCATAGACAGGATAAAACTCCCTTTTGCTTCCGTGGGACTTTCTCCCAACCGGGGAACTGCCCTTGTCCCTTAAAAATTCTTTTACTGAGAAGAAACAACTGTGCTACTCGCGAAGCATCATCGGCGGGCTGGGGCTGGGGGGAGCAGCGGCTCCGGCGGGGCAGGGGGAGGTTCTCG
>NW_008240221.1:9499914-9566900 GCF_000691975.1 Corvus brachyrhynchos
GCAGAGCGCGGCGAAGGTTCCAAAACTTCTTCGCTCCCGGAGCTTCACCGGGAGGATGGAGCAGCCCCAGCGGCAGACACGCAGGGGAGAGGCAGGCACAAGTGCACTCAGCGGTCCCCTCCTTATCCTCACACCTCCCCGGGCAAGGTGTAACGCCCCGGTTATCTGTACCACCTGGGATACATATATGTGTATACATATATTCTGCTTTTCTTCGCTTTGTCTGGTTTCTCCTCTTCCTCCGATTTTGCTGACGACCGCGGTGAAGGAGTGTGTGGACTGCCCTCCCTGGAATGGCCCGGACTGAGATGAAAAGGGAGAGTCAGAAAGGGGCAGGAAGGGCCACGAGCCCTCGGGGGCCGAGCGCGGAGCGTGGCCGGGACCTGCGGGTGGCGGTGTGCGAGGGGCCGGCCCGGAGGCAGCACGGGCGCTCCCGCACCCCGCTTCCCAAAGTGATCCCCCCTCTCTCCCGACCCCAGTTCGCTCCTCAGGTTCCATGTAGCCTTATTATTTTAATAGCTGCTAATGACAAGAAAGAGAAGAATAGCGGCAAACAACGCGGGTGGAAACTGCTCCCGCGGTGCGAGTAAACGCTCTTCAAATAGCAACTCCCGCCTCCATCCCCCAAAAAGAAAAGCGGTGCAGAGATGGATATAACGCTGTTCTGCCAACTTTCGAGTTTTTTGGGTTTTTTTCAAACTTCTAGGGCTCCCTGAAAATAAAAGCCAAACTTTGGAACATCTCCATTTTGTTAGCAAGGGGGAAATCGTTTTCTCTTGATTGCGATGCTGAGATGTAACCCAGCGCTTTAATATATTGCCGCCCTTCTCTAGAGAGTTACTGCGGCGGGGGAGAGATCCGCGGGCGCGTAAGTCCCGGTTGGCCCCCCCGCGCCCCGCGCAGCCGGCGGAGACAGCCCTCTGCCAGCAATTTCTCGGAGTAGGAAAGAAAATCCAGAGCACGGAGTAGAGCGATAGGGGATTTGTCTTCTTCAAGAATCACAATGGATTTTGCAAGCAACTAATTAAGTGCAAGATCTCCCCCCACCCCCAGTCCCCCACCCCACACACCCCTTGTTTGCAAAGCGGTGTGAAGTCGGCTGTGTAAATGATTCCACTTTAACTTCCAGCCCCTTTAGATCACTAATAATGCCGTGGTGGTGCTGCTCACACTGGTGCAGTGAGAGTCAGCATTTCCATTATAATTTCCTATTTTCAGGAGTTTTTACAGTGGTCATAAAAATTCAATCCAGGCTCAAACTTGGCATCCCAGGGCTCCTCCCAGGAGTAATTTCTTTTTGTTGTATTTGAAAGAGGAAACCATTTATCTGTTTTTACATTGCAAGAGAGCAACAAAAGGAAGCAAAAGCAGAACATTTTTGTATTTTATATCTCTTGCTTTTCCTCAGCTTTACAGTATCTGCCATAGATGTTAAAGGAGTACAGTACACAGTAATTAATAACACATGAAAAACCATCAGGTTATAGAGAAACCAGAGTCTGCAATCAGAACTGGTCGTATAAAATACTCTTTATCATTCTGAAATCTTTTGCTTTTCTAAAATAATAATTTATTAGCAATGCATCCAAAATGTAATTTGATGCTGGGGGTCACCTTGATTCAAAATGAACTGATCATTGTGGAAATCTGAGAAAGTTTTTATATGTGCTCATTTTTAAGAAAAATTTCATAAAAGTGCAGATGTTTTCAGTGCAGATTTGAGGGGTCTATCCTCCAGCCTCCTTTAAGCAAGTATATGTACAACAGTCAAATAATCTTTGGATTTAGGTGTCCCTAAGTATTCATTTATATGATGGATTGTAATGGCTATATGTTTCCCTTGAAACCATTATATTCTATCAGGTCAAAACCAGCTTCTTAAAAAAGTTCATTTAATACAAGGGTGGCTGGAATGATTTGTGTACATTACATTTGCTCACATACAATTCCCATATCTGCTGGAAATTGAGTAAGGATTTAATGATCCCAGAGGAACAGAAGGCTTTGGTGACATGATTCCGAAGGGGCCTGTGAGACAAAGAGCAGTGTGAGTTGGGACACTGAAGTAGAATGCCAGCAAAGCCTGGACATCACATCATTTTGCTTTGGATTATGCCTATGCCACATGTTTTAAAGAGAAATCCTTTCTCTACTGCTATAAAATATACATTTCTGCTAGCCTGGAAACTCAGTAGGAGTATCCTCCAACTCATCCAGCTCTGGTTTCTCTAGGAAAAAGGATCTCCAAGAGCAATCTCTCAGACTTGAAAGAGTTACTTCTAGGCAGTACCAAAAGATTTCTATGGAATTAAAGTTATGTATGTGTACATATAAATACATGTACACTAGAAAAGGAAAGAACCTTTGTATGCATATGTAGATACATATACATACAAAGAGAGAGATTAACACAGCACAATGGAAGTAGGGGGATATGTATATTGAATCAAGGAATGTCAGTGACCTTTATATTTTTAAACTTTTTGAATGATATGTAATTTGATAAGGCTTATATTCACTACAGTTAACACTTAAAAGAGGACTCCATAACTTTCAGTGAATAAAGGCAACATCCACATGCCATGGTCTGTCAATCACAGGACTGGAGTCAGACTTCCACAAGATTTATCTTCCATTGAGTGATTTCATCACAGTGACATTGGACTAGTAATCTCCAGTGGATCCAGCATTTCCTGAAAGCAGGGAACTTCCTGTTGAGATCATTTTAGAGAAACCTTTCCCTTTTTTTGATTAACCATATGCTGGCACATATACAGAGCCAATGGTCCCTATTTTAGGTATCTCAAATCATAGCCTGAAGGTTAGAGGATGGGTATAAGTCTTTTCTATTTCTACATTTTTATCAGGCTTCATCTTCAGGAGTTAATGATGTACATAACTGGAGTAGTTGATAGCTCATACACCTATGTGACAAGAATCTTGTTAAAAATGAAAAAAATGAAACACTTTCTGCACAAGACGTGGTTAGAAAAGCTTTTCCAAGGACTTAATTACAGCAACATTTCATGGCAGCAGTTCAGCATCTCCTTTGGGATTAGCAGGACTGGAGATTGCAATACAAACAGACAGGACTCCACATTTTACATCCTAATTATTTGGTATCTTGTTTTGGCTTTGTCCACTGCATAGATATGTAATGAAACAAGGCTCTGTGTTCAGTCAGTTGCCAATATTCCTATCCCTTCATCCCAACAGACTGGACACTGGACCCCAAAGGTACATTCAATCCATGTGCAGTAGCATGAGGGGAGACTGGACCATCATTTGTGCCACAGACCTCTAACAGTCTCCCCAGAATTGTGAGCTTTCCGTGCCTTTGACATGACAGCTGCCATGCCTGTCTGGCACAGCAAACAGGGAGAAGAGGTGCTGAAGACTGGGAAGATCTTGTGCAAACTCACTCGACAGTCGTGGACAGGCTCCAGGGGTAGCTCTGCTGGGTCAGGTCTGTGGAGTCACAACCTACAGCTCAGAAATGTGGGTGGTATTTTAAATATCCAGGGCTTCCCTGCTCCAAACAAATGTGTTGTCCATAGCTGCTGGTCCCAGCTCTGCTGCCCATTCCCTTGGGTGCAAGCTCATTGACCAGTGCTGCTGGCAGACACAATGGCCAACTCTCCACAGCGGACAAGGACATTTTAAATTCAGTTACATCAGTCCTTGGTCATCTAAACCACATCTGTGCCCCCTCTCTTCTATAATATGATTGGTGCCAGAGGCCAGTTGGTCCTTAGCCATTTGTGCACTGCTGACATGACTGCATGACACTGAAGCAGCCATGGAGTTGCAGTATTCTTTCTCCCCCAGAAAACTATATGATTTTTTTATGATTGACTTCAGTGACATTAATATCTAACAACTGCAGTACTGTGTCACTGCAGATTCAATTCTTGGCTTTTACTCAGTGGAAAGGTGTTATTTTAACACAAAGTGATGCTTTTAATAATACAGAACTGGTGCCTGGCTAAAATATGTAGAAATATTGATCTGGTGAGAATTTTGATATTTAGAACAACCCTAAAATTATGTTTATTTAGGATAATATATAAGAAATATATTCTAGTTGTATAATCACTCACAATGGCTTTCCTGTTTTTAGCAGTTTCTAAATATATAGAAGCACTATAGAAAAAAATGGTTTGGTTTTTTTTAGTGTTAACTTTCATAAAGGATATAAATTCCCTTTGAAACTACATGGAAATAAACCTGAGGGACCAACTAAAAGTCACGAAAGCAAAGGAAGTTAAGAGTCAAGTCAGAAAGAAAATTTTCTATCCTACATAGTCATGCTGAAGTGTCAGAGATAAAGGTCACCTAACAGGGGGGGCTTTGTGCCATCAGGTGATTCTAAATACCAAATAAGCTGCAATACACTGGCCCAAGGGGACAATTAAGTAGTGACAGAGTTTCAACCCTGAGAACTTCCTGCTATTCGTGGTTTGAGGTCAGGCCTTTAAGGTTATTTTGAGATAGGCTTTTGTGTATAAAGCTGTAGGAATAATACAGTCAGGGCATCATTGAACAGACAGGACCATAAAAATCTTTTATTGGAAGTGCAATCCTGAAGAAAACTCGCCACCTGCTGGCCGAATGCCTCCTCGTGCTGCCCTCTCCTACCAGCATCTGCTGAAGTGGGTATTTACCAGATCACAGCAGCTGAAATAATCCACAGTTCATGCTCTCGCCAGTTAAAGCCTTCATTTTGGGACCTTCTGTCTTAAAGAAAAAAATAATTTTCATCTGAAATCTCTACTGTGTTGCACTGAAAATACTGCGAATCAAATGTTTCAGCATGAATAATAGTCTCTCGAGGCTTAAATATTTTTGTACAAGTGAGTTTTGTTAAATGCATTTTAAAACATGTATATCCTCTTTCTTTCCCTTATGATTACATCAGGAATCTTTGTGGTTTCTTTTGTGATATTTGTGTTGCCACAAGGTCTTTTATTTGCTGTTACTACTTTTATTTACTGTTACTAAACAGTAACTGGAGATTTTGACATCTCATTAGAAATAGTTCTCATTCCTGTAATGGGAAAAGAAACACCTCTCAATGCTAAAGATCACCATCTTACTTTTTGTTATACAGACATTTTAGTAAGCAAATCTAAACTATTTAGTAGAGATAACAGAATTTTTTTGTCAATTGAATAAGTCAGGTACATAATGTTGCCTTTTTTCATTACTGTCTGCTCTACAGTCAGCTAAGTTAGATGACAGATCCCATTGGTTCCAACCTAATTTGGGTAGACCATGATAGAGTAACCCAAAACAAAATGTGAACATACCTCAGAACTAATATTGAGTTTACAATCTCCTGATGAGGATTGTGAAAGCACAAGCCACAGGAAAAAAAAATCACAGCCATCTGTTTCTGGACACAGCAAGGGAGGAGGCAGTGAAGGCTGGGTTCATCCACACTCAGTGTCCCATGGAAGGGGGCAGCAGTCAGTGTGAGGCTGGCATGTAGCAAGGTGTAGGAATTCATCTATCAATACAGTCAACAAGGTGGAAAAGGAAAATAAAACATGGGTAGCTTTCCAAAATGGAAGAGAGCCATAGAGAAACAGATGAGACTTAAACCCTGTTAATTCCAATTTATATTACATTTGAATTTCAATTCAATATTCTACATCACTAAAGTGACAAAAGTACTGAAGTTAAAAAAAATGTAGAAAGCAGGAATAGTGGAAGAATTAAAAAAACCAGGTGTATAACATAAATGTAAGCATAACACTGAGAAGCCAAGATAGAAATATTGACTAGAAGACCCAAAAGAATGAAAAATGGGCAATTTTTTTTGGTCGTTAACCATTAACATTTCAGTCTCTCGCAACTCCAAAGTAACAATATCTGCCCAGCGTGGTAATAAAGATGATCAGAGAACAGTAGCAGAATAAAGAAATGCAAGTGAAGCAACTAAGGAGGGGATGTCCCTGGTGTAGCAGTGAATGTGAATGCTAAAACCATGCTTTTCTACCCAAGAAAGGGGCAAAAGGAACAACAGTGGCTATGAATGAAGATGTGTGGGAATAGATCAATTTCTTCTACCAAACTCATCCATAGCTTTGTTCAAAGCATTTGATCAGTTCTCTGTTCTGGTATATACATCTGTAAAAGGTGGGTAAAAGATGTGTAAATATGCTCACCTAACTGCCAGGGATTAAGTAAAGAAAAATATTAGATATCCTAATTCACAGAGGGGAAAATAGCTGCTCGCAATCTGCATTTTCTTCAACTTGGCCTTGTCTCAGCTACTGTTATATTCTGTCCTAGTTTAGTCACAATGCAATTTTTAAGCAATTTGGGGAGCATTTGTTTGGAACAGTCAGCTTTCCAAAATTACTTCCTAAATTGTGAATGCTTTCACAAAAACTTGCTCACATAAAGCAGTGGTAAGCTTCTAAACCACCAGCCTCTCTTTGGCAGCAGATTTGGGGCAGGACCAGAGTCATGAACTTCTGACTTATAACTTGCTCTACTCTTTCTGTCTGATGGAGAACGAGCAGGACATTATGTACGTCTTAGAGATAGGAGTGAAGCCTCAAAATTGAACCTTGCCTCTTCTACAACAACTGTTCTCTGATCAGACATCATGACTTCTGACTGGTTACTCCCTGTGGTCCTTACCATCCCCTCCCAAAGAAGAATGGCAAAGCTGAAACCAGATAATGCTGCTTTTCTCATCTGTGGATAGTTATCCAAGAGAGTCTACACTTAAATTTGTTGATCTCCTTTGGAAGTTGCAGAGGCAGCCTTTTGAGTCATGACTCTTAGCATAATCCTTGGGGAAGGAAATAACTTAAAGGTACAACTCACACCTTTAGTTACAGGAAAATATTAAGGCTAGAAATTCAACTTGAATGGTTTTCCTGAGTCAAGGTGGTTTGGTCTCCGCTCTCTGGACATCCAGTTTTGTATTTTTGTCATGATTTAGCCCCAGCCAGCAACTCAACCCCCAACAGCAGCTCACGCACTTCCTGTCAGTAGAATGGGGGAAAAAACTGGAAGGGTAAATGTGAGAAAACTCATGGGTTGAGATGAAGACAGCTTAATAGGTGAAATATCACAAAAAAAAATTGCATCAGAAAAGTAAAACAAGGAATTATTTCCCCAGATCTCAAGGGAAAGCAGGTGGTCAGGCATCCTCAGGAAAGCTGGGCTCCATCACACGTAATGGTGATTGGGAGGACAAAATGCCATCACTCTGAATATTCCCCCTCTTCCTTTTTCTTCCCTCCGCTTTATATATTGAGCAAGATGCCATATGATATGGGACATCCCTTGGGTCAGTTGGAGTTACTGTCACAGCTGTGCCCACTCCCAGCTCCTTGTGCACCCCCAGCCTCCTCACTGGTGGGGTGAAGTGAGGACCAGAAAAGGCCTTGATGCTGTTTAAGAGCTGTTCTGCAATAATGAAAACATTTCTGCATTATCAACAGCATTTCCAGTACAAATCCAAAACACAGACCCATACTAGCTGCTGTGAAGAAAATTAACTCTGTCCCAGTCAAAACCAGGACAATTGTCTACTCGTGGAATTCTTACACATAATTGTAAAGTTGTTGAGAATTATTTTGAGGGTTTATTCATATTTTTATCTCTTAGAAAGTCCTTTCAGATTCTAACATCCCACATCTTACATCTCATGGGCAGTTTATTACACCCATATGTTCTGTGCTAATTTAAACTGTTTATCTTCATTGATGTTCCTCTTCCTCGGCTTTCATAGCCTTAAGGTAAACAAATCCTGTTCAGAAAGATGGATGCCTCATGTCCAATTTCCTTTTGATGAACTTTCTCTGCATCTCCTTCATTTTGAATTAGCGGTCTTAATGGTGGCTTCTACAGCAATTTAAGTGCCAAAGGTACTTGGTACCCAAGATATATGGTTATGCGATGTTTGCATCTATAGTCTCATTCATCCATACAAATAAGCTTGATTAACAAACACAGTCTGAAATATAGCCCTCTTTGAAGTAACACCGTGCTATTCACAAACCAGACAGTTGTACAACTTAGCTGTTTTTCCAACTCAGCTGACCTGAGCAATATTGGTTACAAATCTCCTCTCCCAACAGAGACATCCTGTCTGTACATGCCTCAGTTCTTGAAGCCTTGCTGTGTGCAGGCCAGCTGAGTGTCTTTCCTCTTCCTTTTCCATCTTCCTGAGGCTCTCTCATCTCTCTCTTGGCTCAAGGGAGAGTGTTTACTGAGGACAGAGGGTATGGAAAAGGTTATGACTTTCAAAGATGAGATCTTTATTGTGGCTGACCGTACCCAAGCACCATTTCTCCCACTGAAATCCAGACAGTCCTGTCCACTGCGTTGGGGCTGGTCATGTTTCCATCTGGGGGCCGTTATCCTCTTCCAGGAATGTCTGCCATGAGCAATGTAAGGTTAATTCAAACCAAGAGGACAACTGCACCTGCTTCCTCTCATCCAGCAGGGCAGCTGAGCATCCAGATGTTTGTAGTTGTGGTTGGGTTTAGATATTTTTCATCTCCTCACAGGAACTAACAGTATTGATTTCCAGTGACCATACAATCCTGACTTCCTCTCTTAGAGGACTGTAGTATCATTTCCACCTTTTTTGTCATTGTCAAATATCTTCATTGTATATATATATATATATATATATATATATATACATATACATATATTTAATAAAGATTGTATCTGTACTTTTTTTGTTCTTACTTAGTACTTTAGATTTTAAAGCCACTGTTCAAGTCAACTATTTCTAGATTTAGTGCAGCTACTGTATTGCTAAAGGAGATGCTTGGGAATAATTGACTGAGCTTAACTTTTCAGATCAGACTAAACTTTTATATTTCACACTTCATGACACTTTACTTATGGATTCTGAATGGAAGCTCTTCCTAATCTGGCTTTATTTTATATTATTTGATGGATAGCATACTAAATTTTTCATTTGGCAATGAACTGCTCTCGAGCTGTTTGCAATGGAGACTGCTTTGTGTTTTCACATGTCTATTAATTTTCTGATCATATATTGCTGTTCTACTTTGACTCAACACATTGTGTTAGAGCTCTCAACATGGGCATGTAAGCTGTAAACATTTACATAGAATCCCTACTTTATCCAGATTTCCATAAAAACAGAATTTCACTCTCTAAGGCATTCTTACCAAAAATCATGACCAAAAAAATGCATAAGAGCTTTTAGCTGAATGCTGGTTCTCTGATATTAATTTTGCGTAATTTACAGAGCCTGATTTTGACTGTCAGGCTGAAGGTTCACTTCAAAGCCATCTTCTTCAATCGAGTTTTCCTTCAGTCTCTATGAATTTATAAGGATAGTTATAACTGAATTACGTTGGATGTAAATTCCATATGCAATGGACTCTGTATGTACACAATGAAGGTTTTCCACTCTGGTTTATGTATAAGATTTAGTATGATCTAAAAAAGCAGGTGATACAGAGAATTTAGCAAAAAAAAAAATTTTGAGCTTATATTTACTTGGTTGTTTTCTTTCTTAACTTCAGTGACCAAGAGAGTGACCACTGGTAGTCACTAGTAATTTTAACTGAAATAATTCTGTTTTCTGGGGAGGAAGTGTGAAAAGCAACAGGGAATGGCACTGCCTTACTCAGTCTTAGAAATCTGCAGTGCAGAAGTTTGCCTCTGGGGTAAGCTGCCTTGGAATCAGTGGGAAGAAGCAGGCAGTCACAGAGTGCTATTCATCTAACCTGTTTTAAACCCCATTCTTTTAGCACCTGCTGCACACAAATACTGCTGTATTTGGCACGGAATCACTCTCATATTGCTTGTGGCCTTCGGGCCTTCAGGATACAAGATGGTAAAAAGGATAGCCCTCCTCATTTGATCTATAACTCCTCCAGCTTCCAGCAAGCCTTGCCAAGTTACACCAGTGGTAGGGCACATCCTTTGCAATGCACAATCCTGTCTGCTAAGACTTGGCCTGGACTCACCAAATCTGTTGATTCATATCATAGTTAAGTGAAGGTGACGTTATGACTCAATGACTTCTGTTAACCATATTTTTCCAAATATCACATGAATATGCCTGACCTTTTTAAGTTTTATTAAAAATTAATGATTTGAAGGGGTTTTCTTTCTGGCAAGGATCACCACACCATTAATTTTTCATGAAAACTGAACTAATCAGTATAAGGGCAGAACATGCAGAATTCATTCTTGAAAGGGGTGTTTGTTAGGGGTGGGAGGGCAAATGTCTCTTGTTAACCTTCTTTGCCAGCTCTCATAACCAAGAAGAAAAGATGACCAAGTTCAATTTTCTTCCTCTGCCATCAGTTCATTGATTATGCCATTGCCTTTTAAGCAGGTAGACATTTCCTGGCGAGATGGAGTTAGAGGCTCTCTCGATAAGAGACATTAATCCCTATGTCCTATTCCCTGCTGTAGGATATAGGTGTTTCTCACATTACAAAAGCAGTGGGAACACAAGTTTTGCCACAACCACATCACAGGAAAGGAAACAAGGTGTCAGAGGGAGGGGGGATCTCGGATCTCTTGCTGTGTCCATGGCAGATGAGAACAGCCTGAATGGATAGACTGTTTACAGCCATGGTTGAGGTTTGGACCTGAGCCTTAGTCTACACTGCTTTCACTAGCCCTTCATTCAGTGTAAATATCTTCCATCCTTGTATTATGCCATTCAGCTATGGCCTGTGTTTAGTCCCATTTAAGGTCAAATGATAATATTTCTTACAAATGTTAGAAAAAAGCAGGGATTTCCACAGTTCTCAGAGAGTAGTTCCAATACCTGGTTTCATGATCAAGCACCACTTGTGGGTGCACAGAGGTACAGTTGGGTGTTGGCATGTGTGTGTGTGTGTGTAGAAGAGTAACACACTTTGCCTTCTTTCACTGGCAGTCTTTGGGTACTTTCACTCAGGGTGGGAGCAGAAGGTTCAAATATCTTCAGGCTGGGGTGGGTCTGAACCAGTGTCCCAGGTGCAAGCAATATAATAAAAGATGTTTGTCTAATTCCCATCTCTTTTTTAAAGAAAAGTGATTGTACACTGATCATAACTATGCTCAGATTATCATGCCTTTCAGTTTCTAGGCATTATGTCTGTAGTCACCAGTGCTTAGGCTGGACTCAATACTCAGCTGTCCTATTTAGGATGCTGTGTATCTGTCTTGGTTATCTACAGAAGCACTCTGAAGTCAAAATGGTTTTTTACATGCTTTTTGGAATCAATAAAGTTGGAATCACTTTATAAATCCCAGAATCTTTAGATGGGACTTAGGCAGACACAGTTGCCCGACTCTCAGTTTTCACTGGTTGCAGGAAAAAGGAGGAGAAAGCTTTCCCCTCCTCAATTCTAGGGCTGTTCAGACTGCTGTTAGTTTTGTTCTATCTTCCCATCTGTTGCGGGTCGGGTTTGTAACCGGGCAGAAACACCAATTCAGTGTAGTGGTTTCGTCTAAAATACTCATTATTGTTTATCTTCTGTGAGATAAGAATTAGGAGAAATGCAAAACAGGCACCAAACTTGAAAGAATATAAAGAAGTTTATTAACAGACCTAAAAGAAGGGGGAAAACAAAAATTATACCACCTTCAGAACTCTCCTCCTCCCCCCACCTTCCTCCCTTCTCCCACTGACAATGTGAAAAGACAACCCTTAAGATGTTCAGTCTGTTTACCACTTCCATAATAACCTTGTTCAGTCCATTTAGGAAGAGGAGTCTCTTCTTGCTCGTGCTATGAAAACATTATCACAACGAGACAGCCGCCCAGGAAATGGGCAATGGATACAGAATAAGGGTTAAACTGAGCATATTGTGTGGGTGCATTGTTTTTTGTTGCCTCTGAGGACTTCATATTGCAAGGAGGGAAAGATTCCCTATTCATTTGGTTTTAAAAAATCTCAGATTTGAACTCTTGTCTTCATGACAAACCATTTCCACAACTTTGGAGTAAGAGGCCTGAATTCCCAGAAATGGTGAGTTAGAAGGCAGAGCCTTCAGAGTGCAATTATTCCCAGTTAGCTAAGAGAGTTGAGTGTGGCTCCAGCTGTGAGAACTATGCCTTATCCCTTATTTTCCCATCCAGCCTTGCTGGAGTTGGGGATGTGGACCCAGCTGGGACACTTGTGTGGGCCAAGACCATATAAAATGGGTGATGGAGAAGTGTTCAAGAACCTCCACATGAGTGTAGTCTTCAACACCTCATTATTTTTAAACATGTTTTAGGATTACATACTTTAGACATCCTGTGCTGTCGATGACGGTCATTGGAGGTGCAAACACCACAGGATGATTTCCAATAATTTTTCATGTGTTCATGACTAAAATGATTCCACTAAAGGAAAAGTAAGTATGGGTGGAGTTCCCCATTTCTATTGCCAGCACCTGGAATTAATTAAAGAGAACTTTTTTCATAGAAGTCTACTACTAAAAGTTTTAGCACCACCTGTCCCAGCACCAGAAATGAGAGAGAGCTTGGGGGGGGAGTTTGTCTATTCTTAAGTGTGGATCACAGAGGTGGTCACAACTTTAAGTGGCTTAGAGAATTGTCCATATTCAAACTGGCCAGCTGATAGGTTCTATCAGGTCCCAGAGGAAACTGTAAGCATTCCTCAGCAAGGACATCCCTTCCGGGACTATGCTTGCTAACCTATGACACCATCCTTTTTCTTTTTGCACTGACCCACTTCCTACTTCACAACAGCTATTTTGTTTCTCAGCACCTGCCTTCAGTGGACTGTATCTGGCAGAAGGTTTATGCTGAGGCAGTGAAGACGTGGACATTCTGAGGAGGTCTGTCTGCGGTGGGAGCACAGTCAAAGGCAATTAACAGGGGAGTTTGTGCAGAGATTCAAAAGCCAAGTTTTGACAGCAAAAGTGTTTACAAGGTGAATTTTATCCATCAGGCAGGGGAGTAGCTCTCCACAAAACTGTGCAGTGGCTAGAGAGAAAGTGAGGGATTTTTTGGGTGTTTCGGCTGGACAAAAATTAGCATACCCACCAGGGCTGAGGGGTGTGGGGACAAACTGTGATCCTTTTCTCTTGCAACCTGATTGGACAGGACCTGGAATAGAGGGTGGCCCATAACATATTGTATCATGGCTGAGGAGTGTATAAACACAGCATAGCCAAAACCCATGATCTAAGAAGACAGGTTCAGTGAAAAGCTCTTCACCTGCCAGCACTAAAGTTTATAGATTTCTATTTCTTGGGTCAGTGGCTTTATTAAGACCTGAAATACTGCAGGGTGAGTATTCTTTAACTTACTTCCAGCTGCTGGGGATATGCTTATTTGTAACATACTGGTTTTCCAGTAGAGAGGAAGTTCAAAGAGAAATTGTGAGGAAAAAAAGTGATGAATAATCCAGACAACAATTAGATGTCTAACTGAAACTTTAGACACTTAAATCCAGCTGGGATTCCAAGTGCCTTTTTGGATGAATCCTGGAGATATCCAGGGTTTATCCACTGTGTCAATGCTTCCATACATACAACGTGACTAAAATGTATCTTCTGCACGAATACACAACTCCCAGTCATTCTTTATAAATATTTTTGGAGGGTCTAGAGCCCAGCTTTTTCAAGTTAATACACAGGCTACATCCCAAACTGGAATTTTTTACCAAGCAAGCTAGAGAGAGCATCAGTCATCATTCACCTACAGAGCAAAGGTGTCTCCTCCCTGGAATGAAATACTGTGATTCAGATTCCTGTTATAAATCAGGAAGAGGAGAATACATGGCGCTCTCACACAAAAAATAACTTGTCTAATCTCTGCTCTTCAGATCATAAGCATATTGGGCTATTCCTTGAGAGAAAGACACAATCTGGGGCAGGCACACAACTTCAGGAGAGCACTGAGTTGAAAGCCAGAGGTTGACTTAATCTACAGATGGAGTAAAGCAGCAGCCAAAAAGCTGGAAACTGATAAAAACCCAGTGTTCACTCTACCTACTTTTTCTATGGCAGACCCCAGCCACTGGGCTTTTAATTTCCCTCTGTTTTGTGTCCAACTCCCTTTATCCCCTTCCTGAGCAGAGCAGCCCATTCTTGTCTTTGAAATAACACCTCTCATTTGAAATAAGCTTCTCATAAGCCTCAGATTGCTGTTGTGATATGGACGGAGGCTGTCACTTCCTGAGAGGACAGAAGGAGAATGCAATGTCTTCTTCGGGTTTGTTTGGTTTTTTCACTTGTCCAGGCAGTTATAAACAAAAGACAGCATTTTCTTAGTCACTAATGTATAGAGTCACTTGGCATTTTCTCTAGGGTTAAGGGTTCCACAGAAAAACAAACTCCTTATGGTTAAGGAGGTACAGTGCTAGAAATGTTGCTCAGGATATATAAAAACCTAAGTAACAACACTATTAATCAGTACTGGGACACAGGACTCATGGGAGATCAATGAAGGTGCTTTTATGATATAACTTTTATTATCTTAGCAGCCGAGGAAAATGCTTAGAAGCTGTAGGGCCTGAGGAATCTAAAACATCAAACTTCTATGTGGAAGGCATTAAATGAATTGTAAATAAGCATATGAATTGTAAGTGAATTTGGGATGAAAGAAGTACAGATCACATTCAGGTTTCTTTAAAAGCCAGACCGATTTTTAAAAAGTTTCTTCCAGGCATCTGCCTATTTTCTCAGCTGTTGCTTAAGCAGTATCTTATATTGTTGTTTTGAAGGACATGTCTAATATATTAATTCCTCTCAGAGTAAAATCAAGTTGAATTAAGGCTGTTTAGACTTGATGGAAAAATTGAACAAAAGCTTAACTATGTACATCATATATAAACAGAATTCTTGGTGCTAGACCATGGTATTGGTGCTAATTCCTTGTCCTTTCTTCTCCAGAGACTGAGATATTCCTGGTTCTAGATTTCTCCTATTCTACTAACACAAATAAGGTTCTCAGCCTTCTTGCTTCTCTTGCTGTAGGCTCCTCATCTTTCCTGAAATGGGAGTTTTGCTCAAAGGCTCCAACAAGAGGCCACATTCTCTGTTGACTTCTTCTGTAACATTTTTGGCTTTAGCATTTCTGTCTCTTAGTTTCCTCTGCTGTAAAGCAAAGGTAATAAATTTTAGGGTTTTTTATCCCAAAGACTATTTTGAGGTCTGTAGTAAGTCACAGAACAATTCTAGTTCCCCCAAGCTACGAATATTTTAGCAAAAAGAGATGTGTGATTTTCAGAGGTGCTTGCCCAACAATTTCTCCATCTTGAACTCCTGTGAGGTGTGTCATGTCAAGCACCACAACATAGATACACACTGACTTGCAAAACTTGTAAAAATTGCTGTTTTTGTTCTTCCTGCTTGGTGTTTGAAAAGAAGACATATTCAAATCAGTAAAAAATAGCAATCTTCTTCTTTATAGAAGAGAAATATATATTTCCATAATAATGGTAATGTCCCATTTTTCTGATATGGAACGGTTGTTTTTAAATTGACAAATTCTCTGCAAAATAAAATTTATCCTCACATACATTAAGCATTACATGCTTCCCTTCATAATGCAAAAATTCCATGTGCTGCCAATTATGTTCCAGCAAAGCTCTCATCGGTAAGATATTGTTTTAACTGAATACACCCTGGGAGGGAGAAACTTCCATTAATAAACAACAAGAATCACCCATACAGGAAATGGTTAAAAGAGGCAGAAGTGCTGTAAGACAGAATCAGAGAACACACATAATCCCAGCTTGATGCAATTACTCTAACATGAATTTAAAATAAAATTAAAGTTAACAGTTTAAACTGATGTTTGAGGGGTTTTAAAAAGATTTAGTTTCCCTTGGAACCACTATGTTATTTGAGCCACTTATAATCTCAGAGCGCAGTGCTCATAACTTCTCTCAAGCACTGTTACTACTAGATTATGCCCACAGGTTAAGTTACAAATGTCTAAAAACCTTAAAATTATTAAAGCTAGATTAAAGTGTTCAGAGAATATGGTGTTATTTTAGTCTCCTGCCATATCCTACATTTACTATAAAACTGTTATATTGGCATTCTAATGAAATGTCATAAAGCAAGTATGTAAGGAGGTGTTTTGGGTTTGTTGCAGTCCGATGGAAGCCAAGTTAACATGGCAACCAAAATGTGTAACAGAAACACTTAAATGTTTTTCATAAACTGCAAACCTTGTAAGAGCCTAAGAGAATGTTGACTACTGGGCAGTGCATGACTGAAGATTTCTGCCATATATTCTAGATGCTTCATCTTAAATCACTTTTACACAACTCAATTATCTCAATTGAATAACCTTTGTTCTTTCAGTCACACTCTTGCCCACCGGAGTCCTTTGACTCCAGCAGCCACATTTAAAGAGGAATAAATTATTTATTCCTTTAACATTAGGAACAAAGTTATTACACTTCATCTGATATTTAGAAAGATTAAAGCCAGAAGGTGCCTGTGTGATCCTCTCACCTGTCTTATTTTTCTTTACATTCCCCACACCTTGAAGAATACCTTATTCTGCTGCCTCCACAATGGATATGAAATATTAGCAGAGTGCATAATGTCTGTAAATGCCTTACCTGCTGAATATGCTCCTGCTGTTTTTTCTCTCTGAAATGCATATGTTCTTTGTTCTGGTACGCAGTTGTTTCGAAGTTCTTTATTTAACTTATTAAAACAAAAGAAGAGTCTCATTATTAGACCTCAGTTGTTTTTCACAAAAATAGAAGGGTTAATGATGTCTGGACTACACCTTAAAATTTTACCTCCTGTCATGCTCATGAGGAAGATAGAGACAGTCCACCTTGACTAGCTCTGTTCCCATCACAGACACAAAAATTAGTTCTCTAATCTTGCTATCAAGGAACAAATAAGTCTGCACACGTTCAGATCTGAGAGAAAGAAAATAACTCCATAGAGTTCCTTTCACCTAATGAACTCCAGATGAATCCTTTAAAAATGCTCAGTTCAGTCACTTGTGATAAGGCTGTTTTACTTCTCAGTAGCAAATCATCCACTGATAGTATAGATGGCTAAATGAGTATATTCACATAGTGTACAGCAATAGAGAGAGCAAACCATACAGAGGTGAGAAGGAAGAGGTAGAGAGCTCTCTGAAAGACTAATGTTCGCACTGTAAGGGGATGTGTCTTGCATTTATTCTCCTCAGCTGATTGGAGAGGAAAATGCAAGCAGCTACTCTACTGAAAGAGTAAGTGTGATCATTTACAGACCAAACAAAAGTTTGCATAATAATAACAACAATAAAAAGACAAAGAGCTGACCAGAAAATCAGACAATACACTTTGCATTGGTCAGGAAGGTCTAGGCAGTCTGGGGGTAAAGTGCTAAAAACATGGCATGAGGGAAGCAGACACCTCAGTGATCCATAACAGAAAATCTTGAGGAATAGAAGGAGGCTTATTATAGAATCACAGAATAAGCTGAGTTGGAAGAGACCCATCAGGATCATCGAGTCAAACTCCTTGCCCTGCCCAGGACACCCCAAGAGTCACACCATGTGACTGAGAGCATTGTCCAAACTCTTCTTGAACTTTGTCAGATTTGGTGCTGTGACCACTTCCATGGGAGCCTGTTCAGTGCCCAACCACCCTTTGGGTGAAAAACCATTTTCTAATGTCCAACCTAAGGCTCCCCTGCTACAGCTTCAGCCCCTTCCGTCGGGTCCTCTCACTGCCACCACAGAGCAGAGATCAGTGCCTGCCCCTCCTCTTCCCCTCACAGGGAAGTTGTAACTGCAGTGAGGTCTCCCCTCAGTCTCCTCTCCTCCAGGCTGAACAGACCAAGTGACCTCAGCCACTCCTCACACGGCTTCCCCCCCAGGTCCCTCACCATCCTTGTGACCTTCCTTAGATGCTCTCTAATGGTTTAATATCTTTTTTACATTGTGGCACCCAAAACTGCCCCCAGCACTCGAGGTGAGGCCGCCCCAGTGCAGAGCAGAGGGGGACAATCCCCTCCCTTGCCCAGCTGTCGATGCTGTGCCTGATGCCCCCAGGACACACTCGGCCCTCCTGGTTGCCAGGGCACTGCTGACTCATATTCAACTCACCATCGGCCAGGACTCTCAGGTCCCTTTCCATGGCACTGCTCTCCAACCTCTCATTCCAAATGTCCAAATAGTAATGGCAATAATAATAACAATAATAATAAATTTAAGATTATAATTACTTAAAATTATTTAAAAATGCAACTCAACACTAATCAGTATTTTAGTTGAAACCATTGTGAATTAATAAAACAATTTCTGCTGAACAAGAATGTAGCAAAACATTACAAAATATTACAAAATTTTTCTTAGTGCCTGTTCATCCCTTTCCAAACTCCTCCAAATCCCTACTAAATGTTTTGAGACAATATTTAGAATTTAAGAAACTAATTTTTGATCTAGGGAACGGACCTTTCAAAGATAAAAGAAGGACATTTTTCATTGGAATATGGTAAACTATCAGTTATCCACTGTGTCTTGAGAGATTTCATTTTTGACAAAATTAAAAACCAAAACTTTTATACCAAAACACCTGAAAAGGAATTGTTGACACAATCTCAGTTCCAACTACAGGTGTGCAAATGAAAGTGAGGAGCAAATATAGGCAAATGACTTCAAACTTCCTGTTAATTGCTACTTAACTTGAGTAGACTTCTTCTTGATATGGGTGTACAGGTCCAGCTCCCTTACTGTCTGTCTGATGGTAGCTGAATTTTGCCTCCTCTCAGAAACCCTGAATGATGCATAGCAAGGAAAGTGCAATTGTTTTGTAAATGAAAAGAGTCTGAAGCTAAGTACCATGATCTGGTCAGAGCTTCTGAACCCTGAACTAATTAAATCCCACTTATTTGCAGCTCAAAGAAGAAAACAAAAGTATTAAGCCAGCATCTGCAAGCCAATCACATCACCAAAATAGAAGTAGCTGTAGCAATACTGCAAGAGGAAACACATTATAAAGGCAAGGCAAGGGCTGCTTCCTGTCAAATCTACTGTACTTGTTTCCAATCAAGCAGTGGTGAGGATCATTTAGAGTCCCATCTGTGCCTCACATTGTCTCATGGAAGTGGAGTGTGGAGAGTGCCGTTAAAGCTTATAAGTCTTGAACAGACAACACAAGTTTGCAGGCGCTGGTGGGCCTGGTACATCCCTTGGATCATTAATAGTTGAAGTGCATTGCATGTGAATGTCTCATTTGGCTGGCTCAGAGGCATCTATTTTTCTGTTGGTACAGCTGGCAGAGCTCATAAGCCTCTTCATTGTCAAAATATCTCTATTTCATGAACCACAAACCTCTCTGCTACAGCTGACAGAACTCACCATGAGGTAAGTGATGATGCTTGAATGGTCTTTTAGCAAAAGACCACACCATTCCCAAGATAGAAACAGCTGTGAGTCAAAGTAATTCCAACATTTTGCTTGCTCAAACAATAGAGAGCATAAGGGACATAGTGGGAAACAGCAGTGGTTCATGACTTGTTCAACGTTACAGTTGGGAGCACTTACACAATCTAGTTACGGAGGCAGGTGAGAAAAGGACCTTGAATAATGCAAATAAAAGTGTTACTGCCAGAGTTTACAATCTTTGGTTTTAAAATGTATTAACTGTTCATTAAAAGGAAAACAGTGGCTGAATCTTCTACAAACCTCACCAGAAATGGCTGATGATGTCAGCATAGAACAGGAAAGGAAATTATTCTATCAGACAGGAAAAAATTTGAACATATCAAAACTTTATTCTCCAATATGTAGACAAACTCTTCAATTTTATGCAATTAAGATAATTTTCCTCCAGTTTCTAGTAGACTAAAGCTTCCTATGTGAATCAAGTGGAACATGAATTTCCCCATAACCTTCAGGCGCTTCATAAAAGAACTATTTACTTCAGATAAATAGTTATGTTTCTAAGCATAAGAAATTCCTTAACAGGAAAAAATATTCAAAGACATTATTGGGTATGTTTATGGACACAAGTTTTCATTTTGATAAATCAACATTTTTCAGCAGAACAAAACTAGCAAAGGGGAAAATCTCCATCTCCTCTCATATGGATGCTTGTGATATTTCACATTAATCCATACCAAGAGATATTTTCTTGGAGGTGAGGTCTTGAGAACAAACTGCAGGAGATTTCAAATGCATAATGAGTTTTTTTAAGCAGACAAAGTGTGAAACACATTGGTAGTATTTGTTATTCTTAATGAGACTAATATTAGGTATTGCTTTTAAAAAAGTTTAATTGAGTCAAAGGGTTCTGACAAAGGTCATTAACTCCACAGCACTGTTAAATTCCCCAGAAAACTCTGTCTTCTCCCCAGAATAACTCTGCTGTTCTTGGACCTGAAGGCTGAGGCTCCTATACCAGCCTTCACCCCAGTGTGCAAACAATTTTTGGCGTAATAATATGGCTTCAGTCACATTTTGAAATAACAGAACTCTACTTGAGCAAAATATGATTATAATATCATACAGCTCGAAGACACTTCAGGTAGCCACCTAATGCATACCTCTGCCCAAAGAAGAGTCATCCATATCTATGGTGCTGTCTAAGATCTCCAGCAATGGAAACTTCACAACCTTCTCTGGTTAAGAAACACCGAGACAGTTAATTTTTTCTTCCATTGACACAGGACAGCAAACATTATCATATTTGTTGTCTAATGTATGAAAAGAAAGATGCATCCTATACTTTTGTGACCTGTATTTTATTGGGAGGACCAATATAGATCATGTTCCAAGTCTGGAACTTTGGAGGCAAGACTTTATTTGCTGGCTCAGCCACCCTCTTTTTAATATAGCTTTGGGTAGCTCTACCTCACAGTGCTTTTTTTCCTCAGAAATATAATGAAAGCAGTACCATCCACTTCCACCAGGAAGAGTAAAAAGGAGAAACATCTTCAAGGAGACTGACCCATTCCTGACAAATTTCCAGTAAAGTCACATGGCTGCCCTCTTCTGTAAACTCAGTCTTCCTGTCCTGACTCATCAGGCCAGGATAGTGTCAGGATCTCAAAATCTCCTTTGAGATTCTTTGTCATTTGGGAACCAGGTTCTTTGGTCATAAAGAAGGCTGCTTTTGTCCAATGATTTCAAGACTTTCAGGATATGTCCCTACCAGTAAACCAAACTCATGGAAGCGTGAACACAAACATTTTCCCATGACCATACACACAACTTAACTGCTGCCAGGATCCCTGTCCTGGTTTGGAACTACACTTATGAGCACTCTTCCTTACAGTGACCAGGCACATGGGAGGGATCTCATCAGCCAGAAACTGCTCTTGACAGCAAGCGTGAGACCAGTTAGTTTGGGAATTCAGACTCAAGAGATGAAAACTTTACCAGGGCACTTAAATGTCTGGAGTACAGGCATTGTGCCATTTTATTTACTAGTAGAGATGTAGTCACAGGTCTGAAGGCCAGGAATAGTCCAACTTGACTCTAACCCTCCAGCAGGAAAAATGGTAGGTTTGCTGTAGCGTGCAACTCTCTTCTGACAGTTCTTGAGGTACTTTACTGCCCTACATAGTCAGTCAGGAGAGAGAGGTACCTCAGAGACAGATGATAAACAAACAGTGTGAGCCTTAGCTGGGTTAGCAGTTAACATCAGGTTTAAGTTACCAAATCACATTTAATGTAAGTAGCAACTGTAGCTAGAAAAGGGGAAGATCAGAGCATAGCAATGCGCTTCAGCACGAGTGTTTCTAGCCCTGGTTCAGACCCAGACTGGCACGTTAGTTTTGAATTCTTCCACAATCAGAGATATTTCACAATAGATAAACCCATAGTAATGTGGATACACTGCAGAAGGCCTTGCACATAGAAGTCCTGCCAGCACCCTTGTTACACCTGAGTGATACCAACTCAAATTCCTCCCTTCATATCAGCTTTAAAAGCACTGCTTCATGGGGAAAGAAAGCCAGTCTCTCAAGTAACCAAATCCCAAAACACTTAGGTCTTTATAGGTTAAAACCAACACCTTGAACTCAGCCCAGAAATTTGTTGGCAGCTATTGCAGATTTTGGAGAGTGGGGGGTTTTATGTCCTCTCTGCATGATGCTCCACTTAATAAACAGGTGGTTGAATTGTGCACACAAGATTCAGTTGCCAAATGGCCTCAAGATGTAGCCTCACACGGAGCGCATTAGAGTAATCTAACCTTGTGGTAAGAAAAGTATGGATAACTTGAGCAGGGACCACATGTGACAGGAAAGGTTGTGCTCTTCTTGCCAAACACAGCAGGAAGGGAAAAAACCCCTCTTGGCTGGCTGCGTCTGCTACCACAGAATCAACAAGCTGCCCAAGATCTTCTGTGTGCTCCAGGACCCAAATGCTCAATGGGAAGCTGGACCTAAGTTCTGAAATAAGTTGCTTGGATTCTCCAGTACTCTGGAGCAGGAGTCTGGAAATTATGTGACACATTCACTTAAATTGAATAATGGAAGTTTTCATTACTAAATGTAAAACGAACGATGTAGCCTGTAATATAGTCCTTGTGTTATTTATTCTGATACTAAATGTAATTTTATGCCATTCCTACAATTTCCATGTGGAATGTGCTTACTATTTTAAATTCATAAGAGCACAAGTTCATCACCGAAGTGGGAATATGAGGTTTGGGAGAATGTGTGTGGGCTGCTGAGGATCAGGAGGACGGTGGTGTGAAGTGTGGCATTACAGCACTAAAAGGCCATTAAAAAAAATCTGCCATCGATGAAACAGATAAAAAATGTAGACATCTTAACTGTCACTTGTGTTCTCCAGAAAATTCTGATTGAAGGGACTATGTTGGAAATCGACATTGCATTGGTTCATTTCTTCAACATTTTCCCCACTGCCAGGAAGCTGAAATTGGTACCTTAACAATAACAAAGATCTAGGGAAAAAATTCAAATTCTCCAGCAAACTACCTCAGCTAAAGAAGCATGAGATGACTAAAGCCCAGACTATCATAAAAATCAATCAGTTGATTGGCAGTATTGAAGAACGGTAAAAACATGAAATAAAAGGAGTCATCACTTTCCCTTGCCCAGCCCTTTGACAGTTTCTTACAAATTCTACTTCATCTCATTCTCACATATGTGTTAGCTTCTAATAGTAGCTTTCACTGGATTCTGGCCGTCCTAGTTAAACAAGGATGTTAAAAGAAGTAGATTTCTATCAAACACAAATTTAAACAAACATTGTGCTATAATTGCAATTTTTTTAGCTTGTGTCAGTTTTTTCAGGTTGTGTCTGTTGTTTTCAGTGATACAAACAGTTGTTTAAAAACTTATTAAAAAACCAAGCCTCCCCGTTCCCAAATCAGTGGGAATATTTGCCAGAGTATCTACACAATGTAGGAATGTACATTTTGCCTGCTCATGAAGTGTAAGTACCCTGATGTCTGTGCTCTATTGTCTTTACTGCTGTGTTTTGTACAGTGTATACTATAGAAGATAGACATATACAATATAGCCCTTCCTCTGTTTTAATCAAAGTACACTGAAAAGAAAGGCTGTGGTAAAAAAATTCTCATAAAGTCCTGATAAGTTACTGATACTGCCAAATAACTGGTTTTAGCCACAAGGAAAATGAAGAACAGCTAATGCCCAGGTCTCTGTTCACAAATTTATTTATTCAAGGAACCTGTTACAGGTGCTGTTATAGGTCCACTCCACCTGAGAAAGCTTCTCCTTTGAAACAAGGCTATTTCAGTACCACTGAAGGACTGCTCAACTTCTCTACCCAATCTTGGTGGGGATGGGGCCTGACAGTGTGAGGGGGCTAACTGCATGGTACTTTGATAAACTCAGTTCATTCTTTTATTGGCTTAAGCATTGCAGTGAAAACAGGATTTGCATGTCATTTTTATTATAATTTGGTTTCCTGTTCAGGCTAAAATAGCTTTTGAAACTGCAGTTTATCCACTCATGAACTAGAATGAGGTCTTGTAAAACTGTGCAGGGTTTACGCTACTTTCCCTTATTTGAAACATGTGGAGAAGCTTATGGTTGTGATCTAGGATTAATACTGTTATAGGCTGGGTTAAATCTAGTTGGAACTGCTGGGTGTGACCGTCACTCTTCATTTAAGATGGTAGAAACAGGCTTATTTATGATGTGATAGCAGTATTAGAGCTGAAACAAAGGCACGCCCAAGACCACTAAGGAATTCGAGTTATCTTGGAGGATAGCTTTTCTGGCTGTTTTTTAGAAGGGTATTTGTATATGTGTATTCGTATGTCAGAGAGAGAGAAAGAAACAATCAGAGTGCAGAGAAACTCACACTATGAACATTTTCATGGCAAAGTTAGGGTGAAAGATCCCTTTCCATTTCTGTCCTCTTCCTTCTGTAGGCTCTCCTCCACAAGCTCCCTCTTCTCCTTTTCATCAGCTATCTAATTTTGCAACTGAACCTGCTTATGTGGCTGTGTTCTCAGGCACATCTGTAGCTTACTTTAAAGAAAAATAAGTATTTCTTTATCTTCCACCCTGCAACCAAATAATTTCCCTGGTTGGGAGCATTGCCACAGAAATAGTTGCATTGGCACAAAGGGAATTTGTTCCAGGGTCAGAGAGGGAGCATACAAATGGACAAGATGCTGCAGTCCAGAAGGTTTAGGCTGGAAACCTTGGCCTAAATAATTGTAGTCAGATAAAGTCTTTACAGGAACTCAGATTTTCATCAAAAATACTGAAACAGTATCTTGCTCTAATGTGACTTTTCATTCAAGTAACAAGGGGTAACATTTATATATCACAATATATATTCCAAATGTTATTTCTGCTCTGGTGTTGGTAAGCACTAGGAGAACCTATAGAGAGTTTCCATTACAGAATAGGAGGAAATTTGGTGACAGATGTCCTCTTTACTCTAATCTGTATTGGTCACTAAGTTCATTATTGCACCTCTCACAAGATCCCTGTGTGCTCACTGAATCAAGAATCACAGAATCACAGAATGGTTGGGGTTGGAAGGGACCTCTGGAGTCCATGTAGTCCAACCCCTCTGTTAAAGCAGGTTCACCAAGAGCAGGTTGCACAGGGTTATGTCCAGGTGGGTTTTGAGTATCTCCAAAGAAGACATGGGCAGATTTACATTACAGTTGTGATTTGTTTCAGATAATTGTCCATTTAGACATCTATCACTCTGGGTTTGCATTGTCTACAAACATTCTGGAGCAAAATGTTCTACCAAATACGTATGCATAACTACAGCCAACCTCAAAACTGGGCATGCATCCATATCATGGGGTAAATGATTGGGAATGTGTCTCAGAAAGAAAAAAAACATTAATAGAGTAGAACTATTAGTTTTAGACATTATAGTGTGAGATGATATGGTATAATTAGCTACATTAACTCAACAAACATACAATAAATCTTCCTCAAATTACTTTTATTTCAACTAGAAAAAACTTAGCAAAATTTGATGCTTACCAGGGACAGAGGAAATACAAGTCAAACTTTGTAAGTCATTTCAGTGATCAATTAACTCAAGAAGGACTAAAATTTCCACTTTGTTTCAAGGTTGAATTGGACTGCATTTATTTTCAGTCATGAGTTCTGATAATTTGAAGAGCCTTTTCTATTAAGTGTCAGTTCATCCAGTCATGTCAAACTTGATTCATGTCAACAATCTCATTCACAGATAATAGAGTCGGAGTGGGGTCCCCAAGACTCAGCTGTGAAGTATCTTTCACTATCCTATAACTTTATGTTAAAGCTCTTTCTACCTCCACAATTTTCTACAGGATTCAAAGCACAGAATCCTGGTAGTGGTTCCCATCACCACATCTAGAGCTAACATAACACCCTCTAGCCTCCTCCAGATTCCTCTCCTTACATTTATAAGAACTGTATTATCCTTTTTGTTTCAGTGCTAAACTGGGGATTTGAACTCAGCTGTTTATCCTTTACACCTCACAAGCCATTTGCAGAGATACTTCTTCCCTGGTCTGTAAATACAATCTGCTTTTGCTGAAAACCATTTCACTTGCCTGCAGCTGACCACAGAAAGCAAATTATTCAAAGTAACTGATTAATAGTCTTTGCTATTAAGCATTCTTTCCTAGCTATGCAATCTCTAAAGAAGATATATAACAATTCTCTGTTTTTCCTCCAATTAATCAATAAAAACATTAGGTAACAGATGACCGTGAATTAAACCTTAAATTAAACTACTTCATCAGAGATGACTCACAAGTGATTTCTTGTCCACAATTCCACAAGAGTACTTAAACAGTGCTTCATTTAATGCATCAATACTCTGAATTTACCACACATATGTTTCTTGGTCAAAGTAAAAGAAAATTCAAGTCAGATATCCTACAGAAATCTATATCATCATTATTATCACTGAACTTTTAATTTTGTCAAAGATATCAAAGGACGGACATGCAAAAAAACAAGCCGCACCAAAAAATATGTGTTTTCATTAATTTTTCATTCTGATTATTATGTTGTTCTTTAAGTCTTAATTAAAGAAATTACAAATGATGCATTACATTATTCTGCCAGTGACTAATGCCTAAGCTGACATTCTTATAGTTAAACTTTCATAGTGTTACCTCAGTCATGGCTTTCTTTTACACCTCTACAATTTCTTCAGTGTTTCAAACAGCTCATGTGTTTCCTCTCTTCCCACTTGCAGATGTGGGTGATTTATCAGCCTCCTGCTTTGCTCTAGAACTGGAAATGTTTTCAGCACTGCTCTTTGATAAGAATGTCTCGTCCAGCTCTGTCCTGAATAAAAAACAGGAATACCCATTGAATGCTGTTTCCTTTGTGTCATTAGTAGCAGTTGGAATAATATTTCTGACTACATAATAGTATAGGCACTCACAGGTTTACCTGGGTGCTATTACACATCTCTAGTTTGGCAAACTGTTCCTTCTTTCATTCTTTGGCTTTTCACAACTTTTGCCACAGTTCCTCATCTAATACTATGCTTTGCTGCTGGCTTTCACTCTATTTCTCTTCCTTCAAGGTGAATTTTAATTTTCATATCTGCCACCATTTCTCCTCTCTATTAGTTTATTTTACTTTAGCACCATTAACATCTTCTAATTCTAGGGTTGTGATTCTTAGATAAGAGAGAAAACTTTTCTAAACACTTCCTCTTTATCTCTTCTTTTTTGAACATTTTTTTCTACTGGTGATTTACATTCCTCATTCTTGTTAATTTTGTGACGTTAACTCTCCTGAAACACTAGTCTGTAGCCACATACTAAATAAAAGAAAGAATGAATATTTAATTCAAGGCAATTATTAGATTTCCCCTCTAAAATTACTTGCTTTGTTTATGTCAAGATGAGAACCAGGTAATTCCCTTTTGTTGGCTTCAAGATTTTTTTTCTTTAGTTGGTACATACTACTTTCAAAAATTCTGACTATTTAAACAGAAAATATGAGGATTTGGGTAAAAGTATTAGAGTTCTCCAGGATAATGCAGCTTTTAGGAATTTTTCTGGCATGGAATAGTTATGAACAAACCAATCATTCAGTTTGCAATGTGAATTGTGTACTACAGACTGTGATTTTCCTGTCAGGGCTTGGATTTAGAAGCATGCACTTTGACTTTTGTGTGTGGCATAGAAACAGGTGGCTGGAGATCACCACCTCCTTTTCAGTTTTGGTCACTAATCCATTTTAAGTACATTATAACCCTTAGGTCTACCCTTTGGCTAGATTTCCTGGGCATTTCTTCTGTCTTCTGACAGAAAGTTTTATCTGGGAAGACTTGAAGGGGAAGCAGGCCTTATATATCTGCCTGGGATTTCCCTGTGATCGTTAGCCTTAAATCGCTGGATATCTCCAACCCAGCCAAAGTTCATGGGGGGCTAATATGTGCCTGGGCCTTTATTTATAGGAAGCTCTGTAGTCACTCTACAATAGTATCATCAGTCCACCTCTTCTGCAAAGCATCTGTGTTTCCCAGGTAGCATGTGTGCACATGGCCCTGAAATACCAGGGTGAGAACATCAGAAAAAGCAATATTTGATTGGACCAAAGTGTGCTCAGCCCAGCAGAGTGCTTCTGACAGTAAAGGAAATCTGGGAAAAATGGAACAAACAGGGCAGCACAGAGTGCTGTTTGGCCAACAAGGCTCCCTCAGTTCCAGCCATGAGAGAATTAGGAACATGCCAAATTAGAGGCAACACCTTTGTGTTTAATAACCCTTGCAGAAACCCTCTTCAGTGGATGAGCCTCACCAGTTTTTGAACTCCCCTTGTCTTTTGGCTTGTCTAGCATCCTAGGACAGTGAATTCCACTGTTGTATCATGAATGGTATAAAAAACTTGTCTTGAATCTCCTACCTGATACTTTCATCTGATACTTCTGTTTCTGAAATACAAAAGAAAATAATTCCTCTTCTAGTGAACAAATTGTTTTGTGCACCTAAATTTCACACAGAACATTATTTTATATCCTCTCTCAGCTGAGTTTTTTCTAGTTTCTGTGTTTCATGATTACTGTTCCATATCTCCAGTCACCTCTCTTGCTTTCCTTTGTATTGTCCTTAGTTTTCCTATGGATTTTAGTGGATGCAGGACCAGACCTAAATTCAAGATGGGAAGGTACTGTGTATTTTTTCAGTGATATGACAAAGATTAGTGTTTCATCTTGAGTGTCACAAATTCATTTGAAATAAATAGCAGTTTGATCCCCCTCTCCCTTCAGCTCTTGACTTGATATTCTCCTGATTCATCTGAAAAGCACATCCTCTCTATTTAATCCTTTCCTTCCATGCACACAGATCTTCTTTGTCTTTTCCACAACCAGCTTCACTTTAAGCTCTAACAAGAGCACTGAGACAGAGACAAAATCAGAGTCCAGAGTGGCTGGACCTGCTTGACTGCAGCCAGAGTCATTCACGTGAGCTGTCCTTTCTAGAAGCAGGATGCAGAGATGCTCGAGCTGGTTCTGGAGAGAAGTAGCACAAGCCCAGCAAAGATTTCCTCTCTGGGCTTTGTGCCACAGCTCTTTGTAATGTGATCCTCTTCACTCAGGAGAAACCACTACCAAGAATCCTGATTCAATAGAGGCTTTCTGATGTGGCTGTTGCAAAAGTACAGCAGTATGCTTTGTATTGGATTTTGAAATATTTTACATTAATTCTCTCCCCAGTGATTTTGGCTTCCTCATCATCAAGACCACCATAGAGAAATAGTGATCAGTAAGTGAAATAGGTGCCTGGAAAGCCTTGTATTGTTCACCCCAGGTTCTGGTTAAATTCCAGGTCAGATGATTATATTCCACCCACCATGAATTCTCCCTATGATTCCATGTGGGTAGGTGTTGAGGGACAAAATCAGGCCGATGATTTAGGTGATTATTTTCTTAAACTTTAACCAAATGGATAAACCAGGCTGGGAAAGCAGTTATGTGGAACATTCACAAATTCCACTATTTGGTATGAGGTTATACACATCACATGCATTTTAGATCAAAGGCACCTTAAAAAAAAAGTAAAATTAGACAGGTATTATTCTGGTTCCTACTAACTGACAAGACGGTTTCATTCATTCTGCAAGAAAAATTGTGTTTTCTCCTCCCTTTCAGATTTTTTTCCTGCAAAAAATTTTCTCAAACTGCCTCTATCAGTACAAATTTATCCTGTAATATATAGTGGATTTCCAGTTCCCAGGGACCTATGCTGACTCCCAATTGGTGCCTAATGCAATTATCATTCCTTCTATTTGAATATTAGCATTAAAGAGGTGTATTTTTTTCATAACAGTTTTGCGTATGTTCCGCATTAACATTCCAGTGCTGCTCAGTAAAAAGACTTGGCCATCTGCCCACTTTTTAAAGTAAATTTTTGGTTTACCATTTTTTAAATTTGGATTTCTAATTATAGTTAGTTCTTCATAAATAGTTTAGCAGACCTGGAGAGAGTGTTAAGCACTGCATTTCTGAACCTTTCCTCCCTAATAAGTAACTGTAACCTGGCTCTGACACCTCCAAAATCCAATATATTTTTGTAATTTCCCCTTCTTTGTTCTGGAGACTTCCCTAAACTTGCTAAGGAGAAACATCCCTCTTGCCATTGACCCTGGCAGCAAACCATCATCCCTTCTGTTTGATGCCTCCCAACAAACCAGCTAGTGTCTTCAGCTGGACCTGTGGGCCATCAGTTGGAGAGCTGCAGGTACTATGTCATCAGAGAGCTATTCTTTGATGATGTGGACAGCCTTCCTTCAGTTTCTAGTAAGCCAGTCTTGGCAGGTTCGTCTTGCCAACGCGCCAGCTAATACAGCTGTAATTATAATTGAATCCACAAAGTTAGATTTAGTCTTCCAAGTCCATATATCACCCTTAGTTACTGCAGTTTTCTGCTACTTAAGCATATTTAATTTACAAACTACTGTTCACATTATATTTCCAGTGGCTTTTGAGATGTGTGGAAGGGTGTTGGTTCACATCAGAGGTACATAACCACGCACATAAAAGAGAAAAAAAAAAAAACCAGGGCAGACAGTATGGAAGGATATAAATGCCTTACGCTATAACAATATTTCAAATGAACATATCACCATTCACAAGGGCACAGCTAAAACTGGGCAGTAGTCCTTGGGAGTGTCAAGCCAGATACCTCTGTACAATTCCAGCTCATTTGTCAGGATAAAAACTTCTCCTCCTATGCGTGACAGAGCACTGTGAAAGCACAGTGTGGTGATCATCACAATGTGGTGATGAATCATGTCTTGAAGCTCTTCTCTGGGACACAAATGCTTTGCTGTGACCAACAGGGAACCCTTGAAAGCCCCCAGTGGTCCAGAAATTATTTTTTGCCAGTGTAACTCCCTTCAAGGTTTGCACTGAAATCCTCATTGAACAAACATGTTCCTCCTCACTTATAGCCTTCACCAGATCATAAGGGGACAAGCCTTGATGCTGCTCTGCAACATTTTCTTCCAAATCAGCTGCACAATTTCTCACCAGTATTTTAATGATCCCTATTCCTTCAAAGAACTGTACTCAAATTGACCTTCCATGGGAAATATTTTTCCAGTACCCAAAAATCACCTAACCAGTATCTGTTTGTGTATCTTCTTTTGAAAACACTACTCATGTCATGGACAGATATAGAGGTATATTCCTATGTACATTTTTATATTGTCTGTTTTCCCTTCCACTTTCTGAAAATTTGTCTTTTATCAAGATGTGTTCTCCAGATTTCTCCTGAGGAGGGACTTTCCTTTCATAAATGTCTAGAAGGATTTTATTGTTTTCCAGAGTAAAAGAGACAATCAATCATAAAATCAGTTTTGAGAGAAAATTATTTGTGAGGGGAGAAGACAGAGAGAAGAGAAAAAAAGAGGATGTATCTGAAAATCACCAGCAAAAATCCCTCTTGCACACAATTCAGACTCTTTGATTTCAGATATTTTGATATGTCCTCTCATTGCAGCTGATGTGTTTCAAATCTACTTCTATATATAGCACACACACAGTCTGGATATTATTTCTTATGATGTCCTATGCCTGAGGACTTTGGTAAGAAGCCTTGTTATAGTTCTTCATGAAAAATTTAGTTTAACAAAAGAGTAAATTTAACTACAACGTAAGTTTAAGTAAGTCTAACAGAAGAAAAGTGGATATTAAAGGTAATCACATGAGTATTATGGAATCGTCTTTTTTCCCCCCATTCTTTATGATTTCTTGTTAAAAATATTTTTTGGCTATCTCAAATGCTAGTGGTAAGAGTGACAGAAATCTCCAAAACATTTCATTAAGAATTGATTGGATAGAAAGAGGAGAACAGGATTGTAAATGAACAGCAGCTTTTCAAATTTTACAAGTCATAGTCAAAACCAAAGGCAATTCCAGCACCAAATTGCTAGTCAAAAAAAAAAAAAAAAAAGAGATAAGAATAGTTAATATAAAAAGATAAGAGGTAGCATTGCAGGACCTGCTTTACTGATGTCTGGAATACTGAAAACACATTTCAGAAATTATATCCTTTCTTTTAAGAAAGTTAACAAACCATGATGATCTTTCCTATTGCCAAGCCCACTCCAGGGGAGCAGGACAGCTAATGTGCCCTGTGAGGAAAAGCTAAAATGACAAAAGGGTTTTTTGTCTATGAAAACAGAAGGTAAATAAACAGCTATGCCACAAGGCTTGTTGCTGGATTCTGAATTAGTAATTTCACAAGAAGCTAGAGGGAGTTTCTTCAGAATAACCTACCATGTTCTGGCGTTCCATTAATAAAATTATTTTATTCTGTATATAAATTATTAGATCAGATATCAACCAAAAAGTTTCATTTAAAGCATCTGTAAAATCATTTCATTATAATGTAGTTGCCTGTCAGAAAATGCTTTAAACAATATTGTAGGCACTGATGCGGGTAGCTCATACAAGTAGCAGATGACAAAAATGAGATATCCTGAGCTGCTTCTCTTTCCTTGTTCAGCATCTCCAAATCTTGAAGAAAGCTTTGAAAATATTCCAAATCCAGGGACAGTTGCTTAGTAAGTTTGTTGTTACAATGTAAATTTGCAAGTTTAATAATAGGTATGGAAGGAAAAAAGCTGTGTTAGGTTCAAGAACTGAGGCACACAGAGGAAGGGAGCCTCAGCCCCATCTGAGAAGAATAACATAGAGGCATGAAGCTGCTGGGATTTCCTGTCATCCTTTGCTCTCCCACTCCTAATCTCCTGAACTGTTTTAATTTTGACATAAGCCTGATTCTAGCATGTTCTTTCGATCAGTCTAAAGGACAGTGACAACACTCAAATTTTAAAACGGTAACCTCAGGCACATTTTCCTCTCCCATCACTCTCTGCGTGTAACACTGCTCCTTGGCACATTCTTCATGCTGCAAATTCATGAGGGCCTACAGATGAGAGTACCACGGGGCTGGGGGTCTCCTTCAGTATGAACTGAAATGTCCCATTGGCCACCTCAGTCACTGAAAAGAGATTGAGCTGGGAGTGAGAGTCTCAGGCTAAACATTTTGCCATGAGATCACTCAGAAGGCATAGGACTTGTTTGCAGCCACTCAGCATCAACCATCAGGAAAAGATCATCTTTGCATTCTACAGTCTGGCAACAGCTTGTGAAGCTCTTTGCTGACTGGTCCATCTCTGGCAAATTTTCATTATCAATTTTGTGTACGGTCTGATTCTCCACTGTCTTAACCTTTTCCGTTCTATATAATGCTTCAGCTGTGTAGATGTTAGCAGAGTTGCAGTTTTAGGGCAAATACAGGCACACTTCAAATAGTAAAAGATTTTCATCTTTCTTGCTTTAAACTCTCATTCAACTGTGTCAGATACCAAGCTGTTGTTCTGAAGATTTTTCTTTAACATGTGTGTGACTTACTTTCTCTAGCTTTGTAACAGATGAAGTGCACTTATAAACCTCAATACCTGAGCAACTGTAATGTCTTAGCAATTTCATAATGAAATTCATATGGAATTTAGCAACCCAAGCCAGATTTGTGTCAGAATCTTTAACATGTTCCAGTTGCATGAAATACTAATTAAAGGCACTCATTGTTAACTGATATAAATAGTCCCCACTTAGCCCATTATAGGTATGGGTTGTAAAACAAACAATTATGTGACAGATGATACATGTTAACACAGAGAAATTCTGTAATGACATTTCTGTAACACTGTAACCTCTTCAACCACCATGTGTTCCACATTACAGGCTAAAGGGGGTGCTGATTGCAAAGGTGACGTACTTTCCAGTTTGTGACTTTTCTTCTAAGAATAGAAATGCCTTAGAGCACCTCCGAATGATTTACATTACAAATTTAGTTCAGGCAATGAAATCATTAATGCAAGCTTGATTTTAACTGCTGCATGTGTTTGCTATTCCATGTGCCAGTGCCAAACAGTTGGCTGTGCCTACCCACCAAACACCACCCTACCCAGAAACTGCCTTGGTAATCCAAGCAAACGTTTGCTTCCTATTTACCGTTTCTTTCACCCAATACCCATTTTCCCATCACTCTGTACTAGGAATAAAGTGATTTGGACCAAACAGGAAAGTGACTTTGGAATGTTTTTGGTTTTTTTATAATGTGCCATCAAAACTTCAAGCTAACCATGGGATAGAATCAATCTCCTGGCATTTGGATAAGATAGAGAAATTATTCAATTAGTTAAAAATGGTTTCTGCCTTTCCACTAGCCAACATATTCCTGTAACATTAGAAGCAGGTGGCCTCCTTACTCAAAGAACAAACATGCAGAAGTTGCCTAGTGCATTTACCCTGCCAAAAAATATGTATTTTCACATCTGTGAAGTTACAATCCTGTGTTTAACCCTTGAAACTACAGAGTTCCTAAAGCAGCAGAGAAAGAAATGACCAAGGTACATCTCTCCAGGGAGGCAGCAAATGAAGGAAAGGTGACCACAATCTATGGACAGTACTAAGAGTTATTTCAGCCATGGCTTTCAAAAGGGACTGCTGAGGAGGGACACAGGGTAACTGAGCTTTTTTTTAAAAAAAAAGCAAGACACTTATACTCATTTAAATGTTGGTTTAGGACTCAGAAAACTCCAATTTTGACATCTACTTTTAAAAATTTGGGCCTTAGTGAACAAGACAAAACTATTGGTAGCAGATATTTGTCTCCAAAGCACTTTCTCAGAGATATATATTTCACCAGGACCAATCCACCCTGAGCTATAACATGTACAAGACAAAACTAAACTTTTGCTAGTATTTTGATGATTGATTTGCTGCTGAAAGTGAAAAAGTTAAAGCATGAGAGAACACATGATGCAAAACTTAAACATTAATGGAAATAACCTTGTCTTACATCACAGCTCGAAATTGGCTTGGATGGAAACCCTGGAACTCTTCAGACTTGTCCTTGGAGGCACTTTTTATCTAGGTCTGTATCCAAATTTTTTGGCTTAGAGCTATCATCTGATAAAGCATAGAAAGTCCTTTGTGACACCTCACCCGCACTGTGAGTTGGGAGTTTTCCAAGTCCACTGGGTTGTCCTCTCTCATGGTTCAGGCTCCACCCATTCTGTTCAAGAAGCAACTAAAAAACAGCATCTTATTTAATGTACACCAACTCAAAATTAAATAAATTAAGACACAGCCTGTGAAAGAGCTGAAATCTCTGTCTGTAAAGTCAATACATAAAGATGGCTAAGCACGCTGGAAAGATTGTGAGTAACACTAATATCTCTGTGGGTAATTAAAAAAAGAAAAAAAAGTAGGACTGTTAATTCCATTTTAACCCCTGCTTAATCTTGCCAACCTCAAGCAGAATCACCTGTAATTTTACCTAGCATTCAGTGGTCTTATCCCAGAACACACATTTGTTTCTGGAACATTTGAAGCCATTTGGATAGGACATTTGGATGATATTACTGTCCAAAAATGGGGATGTTCTCACTCTTTGGACTTTTTCCTAACCCTTTTTTTGGTTTTTAGAACACAAAAATGATTTACCCTAGAAATGTCAAACTTGATTCAATGCTTGCTTGGCGAAGAGACATGCCTTTGGAGCCTGCTAGAGGGCTTAGGTGGGTAATTGTAAAGTTATTGTTAGCTTTTTCCACACTCATGGCATGGAGTACATGGCCAGCTCATGTTAATAAATACCTGTTGGGTACATGTGTGGTTTATAAAGGCTTGATTCAAAGCCCACAGAAGTCAATGAAAAGAGTTCTCTGGCTATAAACAGGCTTGAAGTCAAGCTGTAAATGCAAATGACAGGATGGAAGAGAATCTGTCATGGAGAAAATGGACTAGGAGAATCACATCTCCTGCAACCCTTGGAGTCTTCATGGACAGAGAGCAGGGAGGGTGGGAAGACACTCATTGTCTGTGGACATCATGTACTATAGGGGCCACAGAATGGAAAAGGGAATGGAATCTTGAGAAAGGGGAAATTCTGGGGTCACAGTGGGGTTAAAAAATCATTTGAATTATAACAGCTAATGCTGATTACTGCACCATTGGAGAAACACAAAGGAAAAGAAAGAAGAAAGGAAGAAGAAAGAAAAGAAGAAAAGAAGAAAGGAAAGAAGAAAGGAAAGAAGAAAGGAAGAAAGAAAGAGTAAAAGAAAGAATATGAAATCCATATTAAGTCTTATCATTATATGAGTAATATAAAGTTGTTCAATCGCTCTTGAGCAATATAGATGCATTTCCCATGCTTGACATATCTCATGAGTGCACATGTTGATGTGGGGACTGCTGGATAATTGCAGCACCAGTCTGTGGAAGGAAATGAGCTGCAGCAGCACATCACCCTCCAATCCAGCTGCCTGCCTAGCCCAGCCTCATCCTGCCTAGCACTGGAGTCCCGGGAGCCCCTGTCATCACCTGCCTGAGAACTATTCCCAGGGTCTTATTCCTTCAGCTCTTGGAGGCATTCCCATGCACTTCATGGGTCCTGGATTTTGATAGACAGCTGGGAGGGTCAGGAAGCTTACGTGCCCATTTGTGATAACACACATTTGCTCTACTTACAGGAACTATGCAAATGTCTGCTGAATCAGTCCGTGAACTATTTTCACTGCAAAGTGAAAATCCTTCTCATCCCATGTCTTTTTGCACAAAGCAGGAACACTTTTGCACAGAGCCCGTGTATAAGTTCTAGCTCTTTGCATATTTGCTAAAAAAGTATGCATCTCTACTTATGGCTTAACACGTACAAAAAGTCTGCAATACCTCCCACTATATTTGGCTTCTACATTTATTTACTCATTCTCTCTCCATTTTTGAATGCTTCTTTTAAATTGACAAGACTCGTACAATGATTTGCCTGAGCAAGTTTTTGTTTTGCTGTGGGAGTATGAAGTCCAGCAGTAGCTAGTTGGTAGTTTGCCAGTCAGAGTTGAAAGTTCAACAGCCACCTGTGTCACATTTCTCCCTTTTTGGAATGAAAGGGTGCTATAGGAAAGGTGTGTTAGCTTTTTCTTTTTTGGTAGGACTAAAAGTGGAATGGAGCGTTGTCTGTGAGAAACTTATTTCCTCATGTAGTGAAGTAGCCAGCTGGCAGCCAGATGGCACCAAGCCATTAGGAGGTCAAAGGCCATTGGACAACTGTGTGGGATTTGTTTCTCACTCGATGTGTTCGGTTTTAAAATCATTTATTTCTGGAGTAAGTCATAGATATGGAAAGGGTTTTACCTAGGGGACGTTTGTTTCCCCATCCAGTTGAAACCACAAACAGACAGAAAGCTGGTCACTGGCCAAAGTGAAAGGCCAAAGGCAAATTGTCCCATATTTATCCTTTACTGGGTCAAAACTCAAAAGCTGGACACTGATGGCAGTTCATAAATATTTCACTGCTCCAATCAACAAATGAGATAGAAGGACATCGCATGTCAAGAAACTTGTTGACTCTTGCAGAGCAGATAGCCAGCTGGCATGAGCACTGCTATTGCCCTGTCTCAGAGCTGAAAGGCCAGAGTCAAATGGAGCCAGATTTGTTCCTGGTTTAGCTAAAATAACACAGGAATCATGTTTATGTTTTTATCTTGCTGTGGCATGTCCTGTGATCCTCACTGGCCATGTGATCCTCACCTATTAGTAACAGGAGACTCTGAAATCCCCAGAGAGAAATTCTGCCTAAAGGTTTACAATTTCTGTTTCATTCAAGCTTCCCATTCATCTCATATTTTATCCTCTTTTGTGTTTGCAAGTGCAAGTCATCAAGAGATGCTTGTAATATAGTGTATGGGGTCTGATCACATCCTCACAGCTCTGTGAGAACTGTGGCTCAGGTTCTTTTTAAGAATCAACAAGCAAAAACTCACTGAGGTCAGTGAAAACAAGCCCTCACATGTTGTGCAGGTAAGGTTTGCATCCTGACCAGTAGTTTCCCTCCTTACATAGGAACAGTGGGCCAGCCTTTTTATTCTGAAATAGTCAGTGCATGCCTGTGGCATTCTCTCCTAAATATCTGGAAGGGTTAACACTTCAAACTTCTGCCCCTTATTTGGAATGGGAGATAAATGGCCAAGAAAGAATCAGCTATATGCTTTCCATAGAACATGCCAACAGACAAGGTTCTGGCTCCTGGTCCTTGGGGTGGCTCACTGCCCAGCATCCAGTGGTCCAGAAACACACAGTTTTCACAATACCTGAAGCAGCACAGTTAAATTTAGATTCTGATCAACCTGGCAGGCTGCCCACACAAAAATAAAGGGTTACAAGCATGACAGTTGGTCCCCTGTCACCAGCACTGGCTTCTGGAAGGCAGCTCTCCTTCCAGAGAGCACAAATACTCTGAGGAGATGGGTTGAGTAAGGCTGTGGGTTTTCAGTTACCCATGCAAAGGAGCATGACAGAACAGATTTCCTTGGCCTCACACATGCTTTATAACCCTGTTCCAGGGCAACCCAGATGGTGACAGGAGGAACTTCCAAAGACTCTGTGGTGGTCCAGTTTGGTGTAACCTAAGAAGTCATGCTCTTCAGCTCTCTGCCTCAGCTCTCTGCCCAGAGGTTTCCTCCCCAGCAGCAGTGGTGTCAACAGAACAGTTGGAGTGTTTGGTTCCCCAGCAACTGCAGTTGACTGTCTGGTATATCAATTTGAGCCACAGTCGAGTTCAGTTTGTGTTAATGAGCCTGATGATCTGTGAACTCTGCTAGCACCAGAGCAGCTGCACTGCTGCTGCTGCTGCTGCTGCTGCTGCTGGGGAGGGAGCAGTGCTGAAGGTGGGCAGCTGAAGGTAGGAGAGTCAAACCGGACCCAGCGGAAGGGATGTAGCTCTCTCAGACTTCGTCAGGGTCCTGCCTGTTTCTATTTACTGGAGAAAATGCAGAGAAAGAAAAGGGACATGTAGGCGTGAGAATTCCTGTTTTGCCAGCCAGAAAAGCTGTATGGAAGCACACATAGGAATAAACTGATTCACACTGAGGATGAAGTAAAGGAAAGAGGAAGAGAATGCTGCACAGAAAGCTGTAATTCACCTTTGTCAGCTCCTATTCTCTTGTCTGCTCTCAGCATAGGGTATATAACCTTTCAGTTTATTTTATTTTAAATTTTTAAAACTTTTTTTTAAACACAAGCTCTGAAATGGACAAAATGCTATGTGTCCTCTCAATTCTGACCTGTTAAATCTCCATCTGATCCGGCTTTTAAATATGCTAATTGAAAGAAAAGTAGTATCCCCAATTTTTAATACCTTATTGACCCGGAAGATGTGACTTGATTAATCTCCAGGGCCAAGAAAGAGCACATCTATTGAAGGCTGTTAATTTCAGATCAGTTATGAAACTCAGACATTCAGCAGATTCCAAGGTTCAAAATACTGATATACTAATGCAAACGACAGCAGCTAAGCTTCTCCTCAGAGGTCAGCTGGAGTCAGGTCTTTGTCTAAACAAAGGACAAGAACAACTACAGAGCATAACGAAAGTGGGACACTTAAGTAGCTCAAGTCCCTACAGATATGTAGGACAAGTAAATTGATTGATTTACAGGTTGATCTCCCCACTTCAGAAAAATATTTATGCTTCTTGAACTTCTTTGCACTCCATATTAAATTTTTCATCAGAGAAATGTAGTAAAAGCTTCTTTCTGTGGCAGGTACTACATGTAACTGTGATAAATCAGTAAATACAAGAACTTAAGAACGGAAAGCAATACTACTGGAGGCAAAAGTGTCTGTTAGAGATTCAAGTGTTAGCATATGATTTATATTTATGAGTTGCCACAAATTATTCTGAAAAAAACACTAGACACAACCTCCTCTGTGGTCTCTGAAACTCCAACAGCTCTGGGACTGCACTGAAACGTAGACTTGGACTGCAATCCAGGAATGAAAATTGTGGCTTGGATCTATATGTACCAAGAAGGACCAATTCTTGTGTATTTGTGAGTGAATGGTGCATGCATTTTACTTGTCTGTGTCTTCCTCACACTCTCTGCTATGTCTGTCAGCTTTCTCACTCTATCCCCTGGCATGAATTCACAGCACAATTTCATGTCACTTAAATCTGCAAAAGCTGACATTACTGTTTTGGTTGAACTCCTTTTTATAAATAGGAACATGAACTTCTGTTTTGTAGACTGGAACCCACAGCTGCAAGCAAAAAGACTGTATGCTACCTGAACTTCAGTTACTAACCAGTTAAAAGCAGATATTTTCTCCTTCTGCATCTACTTATGTTTTCTCTCTATTAGCTAATGTGTATTGATGAAATCTCATCAGCTCTTTCATGACCATTTTGAGATGTGTCCTTGCCAAAAGTGTTAAACTGCAGTCTTGCTCTCCAAACCAATGTATAGCTGAGCTAAAAATGTCATTTGTTGGCTTTAAAACAAAGCAAATATAAAAATTGAGTTTTGCTGCTGCATTCATTTCAGATCTCAGGATAACTTCCATAAAGCGTATAGGCCAGATTCTTAGCACATTGAAAACTGTGTAAATCCATGGATTCCCATGAAGCTACGTTGATTTACAGCAGCTGAGAATCTGGCCTAAAAGGCCCAGGGCTATATATCTATCTTATGTTGTGTTAAAGTCCCTTGACCTCTTACTTGATTGCCTTGCTCCACTGTGTGATGCTAGTGTAGGTAAATTATACCTCTGCTGGCCACTAAGCTTGCTGTTCTAGCAACATTAATAACCTCAAGGCTTCCAATTTTCTTACCAATGCTTACTAGACCTCCATTGCAAGCCTCTGGGGCTGCTCTGACAATAATCCCAATATATATTGTTTTGAATGAAAATAAACTTTATTGCAACTTGTGCTGCAGGCAGACCCATGAGCCTATGCTCTAGAATGCCTACGAGGCAGCTGTGTAATCATTAGCAATACTGTAGGGAACAGCACTAGGATCAGTTCAGAGGGGTTCTTCATCCAGCTGGGACTATAATTTACAATGCCACCATCACTACAATAACAAGGTAGCAGAGAGAAAACACTCTGGAAGGGGTGGCAGTGAAATTCAGCCATCGCAAGGTGCGGTCTTTGGGGCAAAACCTTTAATTGGCAGAAGGTTCACTAACTATTCTGGTAACCTCAGACTTTCACCTTTCATTAAATCTAAATCTACAACCAAAATGAACTTGAAAAAGCATCCATATAGAAAAGGTTAACCATCAATGTCTCATTTTTCCGTGAAAAACCAGAGATATTTTTGTGTCCTTGGCCACTTTTTCTTGCCCTTCTTCCCTACCATCCTATTCACTTCACCACACTGGACTTGCAGTTCTCCCTCCTGCACAGCCAAAGAAGCACTAGAAGCGATTGCAACCTGTCAAGTTTTGCTTCTGTTTGGCATCCAGCTCACCCCGCCTTTTCCTTTACCTTATTTTTATATAGCACATCTGATTTAGATCTATAAAGTTTTATTGTAACTAGAGTCAACTCACAAAGGTCACTACTGGTAACTTTTATCAAAAACTAGGTTATAGACTAATTTTACAACCAAGCCCATGACGTTGAAGAGGGCCCAAATTTGAGTTTGAAATCTCATGAGATCACTTGGGGTAGTAGATGTAGTAGACAGGATGAACACAACCCACAGAGCAGAGCCTTCTCTTTCTGCAGATGTGCTCTCTTATTTGCATTCAGTGTTAGTCTAGCCCCCCTCCCATTTGGGCAGATAATTAGCTGAAATAAAAATTTGCCCTTTCACTCCTCTGTCTTCCTAAAACCCTTCTAAATGTCGAGTACATCAAGGGCAAAGACTGTGGTGTTTGAATGAAGGGCTGTTGCTTTTAATCAGAGGTTAACACAGCATAACTTGCTTTTCATGTTATTTATCTCTTTTTGTTGTTGTTGTTGCTGTTTTTGTTAAAATATCCTCCACAAGCTTCTGAACTCTCTCGTGACCCCTAGAGCAGTCATGACCCTTAATGTGCAGAGCATTGCCAATATCCAGGAAAAGTCCAGACAGAAGGAGCAGGAACACACATATATGCAGGTCAAGTTTTAAGACATGTATAATTGGTCTTGAAAATGTCACCCAGCTCTGCCACCATCACTACATATGCTTACTTATGAGACTAATTTTAGGTGTCTCTCTGTTGCTTTCATGGACCAACAGCACACAATGGTGAGCAGCCCTGGTTAGGACCTTGCGAATGATCCTCAGAGCAGTGCCACCTTTGAGAGCAGAAGGCAGCACATTCTGCTAACAAAATAGGTTAACAGCACTACTGTCTTGGCTTCAGTTTCAAAAGACCAACACAGCGCTTTAGCAGGTGGTTACAAAAAATTTTGGAGAGGCCTTCTTTTAGGCCTCTGGAGTTGAAGAGTATCTGCTCTGATGGTAAAAATGACAGGTAGAGTTCCACTGGAATCCTTTATTCAATGGTTGAGAACCTCAGTGAATATAACATACTCCTAGCTTCTCCCTAGTGTCAGAAATGGACGTACAAAAGGAGCCTATACTAAAAATAAATACTTTGCTAGACAAAACAAGGTTTACAGAAGAATATTCAGTAAAGCCATATCTAAATAATTTCTTTTAATTCAATAAATCACAGTTTGTTTCTCTTCTGCTTCATCTCTTGTTCATGCTGTGGCATTGAACTATTTTCTGGTTTCCTTAGTCTATTGAATTACCTCATTTACATCTCAGATTTTGTGCATTTGCCTTGTTTCTGAATTGATCACACAAGGTTGGTGGTACTCACACACTTTGTAAAGCACTGAGACATCTAAACATGTGCCAGGGCAATGAGAACATGGGATACAGAATTACAACTCTGAGTGCTGGTCTTGTTCTGCCCTGACCTGTGCATTGGCTTTGCCAAAGTCATTTGACCTCTCCAGGTTTCAGCTTACCCAGCTAAAAAGAGAAAATCTGGGTTTGGGTTTATTTTCTTACAAAAATGAATAAACCAACCAAACCTACAGCAAAACCCCAAAGCAAAACTCCAAAACAATTGTAGATCAGGCTGGAGCTATGGGCTTCATTGAATAGATTGGTGAGAATCTGCAGCTTATTGATGTTGGAGAACCTCAGATTTAATCAGGATCATGTCTCCAGCTTTAAAACAATTGGCCAGACTTACTTTTGATAGTGGAAATAGAATTGACTAGATCATAAAGAGACCATGGTAAAGGACATTGAAAACCATATATTACAGTGGGTTTGCAATTGTCAATGTAATTAAATGCCCAAATGTAACTGAATGTCAATTATTAATTTTCACAAGCTTTCACAATTACCAAGGTCACAATGAAGATGGTCCAAAATTTCTCAGGTGCGTGAAGCAATGATAAGGTCATAAGCAAACTCTTCAGGAACAAGGAAAAAGTTTCCATACAGATGTTCTCATCATACTTCTTTGGAAATGCATCATTATTACCGCAGGCCTGGTTCCTACGGTACATCACCATGTCCCGCAGCTATAGGGAGGAGGAGGAGAAGAAGATCCAGCAGGTAGGAATTGTGTAGCAAGATTGATTTATTTAATTATTTTACAAACTCTTTTATTGACTTTTTTCTTCATAGTCTAATTGGACAAAAGACCAGCTACCCCTTGGGGGCGATTGGCCAAAATCCTAAAACATCCATTATCAAAATATTTTCTACTATACCATAAACAAGACTTTCCAAGGTTGCAGGTGGCTTGGTTGTTTACATTTCCTGCTACCTCTTCTGTGAGAGAGAAAAGTCTCTCACGGACTTAGAAAAATAACAAGAAGATCCTCACTAACAGCATTTTTGTACCTACACATCATACTCAGAAAATGCATGCAAACCCACAAACAGAATTCATGACCAAAACACTGTCATCAGCCTTGAGGGGATCCATGGGGAAATGTGATGTTCCAGCTTGTCAAAGAAAATTTCCAGGCAACATAATTTCCAGGCAATGTCATAACCAAAACTTCAAACACAAGAGAAGACTTGACTTAATTGACGACACCATGTTGATCACTGCTAACAGAGCAAGAGAAGATACAAGTAAATCTTATATTGTTCTGATTACTTCAGCTCTAATTCTGTTTGTGATAAGGACTTAAAAACTGATGCTAAGCTCATTATCATGTTAAAAACAGCACTCTCTAGTCAAGGCAAAGCTTGGAGAAATGTTTTGCCAACTAATGGAAAAGCAGCTTACAGGATCTGAATTATGAAATCAATGTGTACTTGGCCCTACAGCATTTCTTCATTTCTCATGTAAGTTTTTAATTAGCCGAGCTTTTTTCCTAGTTGAGTCTTATTTGATTTTTATAGCCTGGGGTCTACTCACACATTAAATGAGAAGTGATATAGTCTTGCTTTTGTCTGCTGAAATATGAGATAAGGTACTCCTTGGTGAGTTTGTCTATAGCATCACTTGGATTTTGAAGTCATTTTCCTACAGTTTCTGCCTTGACATGCCGTTTACAAACTTTCAAAAAAAGGTGCTTACATCCAGTGCACATTTTTTTACATTCTAAAATGGATAAGTTTATGCAACCATGTATGTGATAGAGAATATAAATAGAGTGACACAAATGAAACTCTTTGCAGTAGGCTGAAATGCACCCATATCAAACCTCAAAGAGGACAACTCTCAATTTTGTCATTTCCCAGGATCAGGCCAGTCATCTGTCCCGGTGAGCTGGTATTCAAATGGATAATCATGGTAATCATGGTTAGCTATAGCAACCACTGCTTTCTCCAAAACTCTGTTTAGAAAATTTGTCTTGGACAATGTCTGTATTTTGTTTTTTCTTGAAAATGCAAGGATAGAGTGAAGAACTGATGAGCATGTCTCCGGCTAACTGATTGATTCCAAGTCTAATCAGTGTGCTTTCTGAGACTAATTCTTCAAGGCAGATCCAATTTGCATTGCTGAAGCCTTTAGACAGAATACCCACACCTACATATTTATATCTTTAAAGCTTGGTCTTTAAAACTATCATGACACTGCATCATTTCTCTCCATTTCATTTTATCAATTGCTCATCTATCAGCCTCTAATATTAGTTATATCCTTGCTTGAATCTTATAATTTTTAAAGTTCACCCTAGGAAGACAACAATCATGTCTGGGGACTCCTTAGATCCCTTACATGGAAGCTCATGGGTTCTCCAGAATCCCCAGCACTCATTTGTTAACTCTTAGCTATGGTCTCTCAGCTAAACTCGCTCCTTCTTGGCTCAGGCAGATCCCTGCCTGTGCAAGTACTTTTCTCATTCACACAATCAGTGTGAATTCAGGCAGTTTAGTTTTAACAAGTTGGAAAGAGCTAAAAAGGTCTGTTTGCACCAGTGTCCGCTGCAAGTGGTGACCTTTTCTTCTGTCTGGCACTTGTCTGTACAAGCACTCACCTTTTATTCCACTATCTCTGGTCTAGCCTTCCACCTTCATGGCAAACATCAATCTTAGGACAACCACAACATTTAAGTTGAGACAGATGCTCATTAGTGAGCAGACTGTTGTAAACCACACTGAAAAGAGGCATGAAGTGGAGGGGCACCCACCCCAGCAGTGACCAGACTCAGCTGGAAAGGGCAGGTAACCAGGGTCTGACTCTAAGTGCTTGTACTCCACCCTGCTTTGCATCTCTCATGACCTCAGCTAATCTGTTTGATTTAACACTGCAATCCAGCACACACTCTGACAATGAGTTCAGAGTGATCTGAACTCAAGGCAGTAAAAAAAGTGATAGCTCTGTCCCAGCTGAGATTAGTCACTTGGAGGGGGATTCATCTTAACTGATGTAAAGGTCTACATCTCAGCTCCCCTCTCTTTGTAGACAATGAACAGGTTCACCCTAGGAAGACAACAATCATGTCTGGGGACTCCTTAGATCCCTTACATGGAAGCTCATGGGTTCTCCAGAATCCCCAGCACTCATTTGTTAACTCTTAGCTATGGTCTCTCAGCTAAACTCGCTCCTTCTTGGCTCAGGCAGATCCCTGCCTGTGCAAGTACTTTTCTCATTCACACAATCAGTGTGAATTCAGGCAGTTTAGTTTTAACAAGTTGGAAAGAGCTAAAAAGGTCTGTTTGCACCAGTGTCCGCTGCAAGTGGTGACCTTTTCTTCTGTCTGGCACTTGTCTGTACAAGCACTCACCTTTTATTCCACTATCTCTGGTCTAGCCTTCCACCTTCATGGCAAACATCAATCTTAGGACAACCACAACATTTAAGTTGAGACAGATGCTCATTAGTGAGCAGACTGTTGTAAACCACACTGAAAAGAGGCATGAAGTGGAGGGGCACCCACCCCAGCAGTGACCAGACTCAGCTGGAAAGGGCAGGTAACCAGGGTCTGACTCTAAGTGCTTGTACTCCACCCTGCTTTGCATCTCTCATGACCTCAGCTAATCTGTTTGATTTAACACTGCAATCCAGCACACACTCTGACAATGAGTTCAGAGTGATCTGAACTCAAGGCAGTAAAAAAAGTGATAGCTCTGTCCCAGCTGAGATTAGTCACTTGGAGGGGGATTCATCTTAACTGATGTAAAGGTCTACATCTCAGCTCCCCTCTCTTTGTAGACAATGAACAGATGTTTTTAAGGTTATCTTCATCTTAGCGTCACAGTGACACCTAGAATGGTTCCTGTGGATCACACTCCACACCATTAAATATCTGCAGTGAAGGAAGATTAATTTGTCCTTGCTAATTTAAATACCCTTCCATATTTTGTTGCACTGATAACTTTAGCTTTATGATAGTGTATTATGATGAACAGAATAGCAATAACTAGGTCTGAGTCGCAGGTGTAAGACAGGGCTTCCATGGAGACATGGTATGGTTCTGAAGATACTGAGTGTTTCCCATGAACAGAGTGAAGCAAAGAGGGAACTGTAGTAAGGCACAAGAGTGGTATAGGAATGCTCCCTGCAAAGTGAGCTACTTATCGGACTAAGAAGAATAATTAGCACACACACTAATCTATAGCTCTGCAATTCATCTTGCTTAGATCAAGGCATCACTCCAGTTTCTTTGGAGGACTTTGTTATTGCCAAACTGGGGACACCAGCTGAGTAACTCTGCAGTGAAAACATAACCTTAATAAGTGAGATTTTTGCTGCTGTAACCACATCCCATTTTTTTCCCCACTTTTTACTGTCATCTGTCTTGAATCATTCTCTTGTGGGGAACTTCAGCCACTAGTGGTAATAGCATTACATATAAGAACTGCCATTGATGCCACCACAAAGGAGAACAAATACTTTTTTGTTAAAATATAATAATTCCCAGCTCTATTTGAACAGGGCTACATTTGAAATTTATCTTACTCACTCTGTAGCAAAAGTGACCTTGTGCATGTTTCTACCTTTAACGGAAAGCTAACACTGACACATTTGGAACGTCAAGCAGTACTTGTAATAAGGAGGCAAGGTAGAAAAGCAGGGTGAAGTGGACCTTAATACCAGGATTAACAATAAAACAAAATTGTCACATGCTGTTTACTTGTTTTAACATCTGGAAGGGTTTGGGAGAGCTAAAAAAAAGTCTTGTTTAATGTATGATTTGGACTCTGCCCCATTTTCACTCACATACTAATTTACACAGTTTTTAGTTTACACAGTTTTTAGTTTACACAGTTCCTTGTTGGCTCAGTTAGGCTTCTGAGAAGCTTGGGGTTTTTGAGCCCATGTGGGGGCTGTGTCAAGCAAGAACTTCACAAGACATTCTGCACCCTAAACCCATTGCTCTCCTTCATCACATGGTAAAGGACAATGTCTAGCATGAATTAATCCAGCATCACAGGTTATTTCACTCCTCTTGCCAAAACAGCCCGTTCTTACACGAGGCAAGACTAAAGAAGGAAAGAAATGTGTCCTAGCAAACAGTGAGATGAACTCCTGACTGCAAAATTGGAAACAAAAAATGAAATATGAAACCAGAAACTTAAAATATATCTGACTCCAAAGCTCCTTTTTAGCTGTTCCAGTGTCTTGGCTAAAATGAGTGCAAATGCTTGTCCCTCTCTCTTCCCTTATTTTCCTTTCTTCTTTCTTCAAAGCCTGGCCTCACCTCGGAAAGTTTGCTGAGCTTACATTTTTTTTTCACTGCAGCTTGAGATTCTGCCTACTCCTCTCTCCCTTAGCTGGTGCATGTTTGCATTCAGTGTCAAAATATGAAGTGGGATCTTTCTCTCCTTCTGGGAGTTTTTCTCAACAGTACCTGCCTGTTTTAGTCCTAAGACACTGTGTTCATTTAGAATTCATATTTTCTTCCTGTGGCAAAATTTTGGGGTTATCCTAATATTTTATAAGTCATCTGTTACATTGAAGTTTTCTGCTGTGTATGGTCTCCATCATTAGAACTCGTGATGTCGCTTTTCTTCTTCATGGCCTCAAAGAAGTGTCCCAGCTAAGTCATCCCCCCTCAGTCACAGAGGATGGAATGAGATGAAGGAAAGAAAGAAGATGGGGGAGGAAAGGGTAAAGGATGTGCTGCATTTTTCTTTTATTTTCTCCCACATCAATTACATGTTCTCTTTCACATTGGTCTCCCATCAATTTTAAGTAGCAAACACTTCTAGGAAGCTGACCATCTCAATAGTCTCATTTATTCTGGTGTGTTTCTTCATGTGGGTAACAGTTCAGTAACCTGATGTGGTCAGATTTTGCTGTAGGTGCTCTTCCTGCTAGAGGTCAGAGCTGTGTTTCCTTGAGGTGCAAGAGCTTTCCCTTTCATGTCATTTCATAATCCATACTGTTCATTGCAGTGAGAGAATGCAGCACACAACTTGTCATTCACTCTCCCCTGCTACTGTTTTACTGGGCAACCCTTAAGACTACTCTTGACCTTTTTATTCTTTAGTTCAACCCAAGAGTCATTTACATCAATATAATTAGTGTTTTAAGCTTGCTTATGATCTGCTTCTTTGTGATGCCTGCAGTGTTGTCATTTTTAAGCTTGGGATATGCTTTGAGACTCCGAAGAGTTAAATTTGGACAGAACATTTTTTAAATCTTACATAAGAATGACACATGCCAGAAAAACTTTGAAACTACTACTGACCATTAGCAAAAAGTATGTTTTGCTCTGCAATTCCTTTACAAACCTGACTGTTTGAGAAGATACCTCCTGGAGGAAAAACTCTGTCAGATTGTATACTGCTTGCTCACCGTGCATGGTTTTTTTTAAATCTTAGGTATAATTTATTCCTGTTTTGGTACTAAAGTCAAAAACATCCTAAACTTCTGAACTGCATACAAGGAGAAGGATAATCAGGAAAAAAATACTAAGTTAAACTACTTTCTCAATCATCTGGAAAAGGCTTTTTTGTTTTAAAAATGAGCTCTGAGAGCAATAATTAAGAGCCAGAGGCTGCCCAAAGGTGTAACAGAAAAGAAACCAAACAAACTAGTCAGTTTAGTGTGGTTACAGCTCATGCATAGATCACTAGAACCATTATCAGCAGTGACAGTTCAGTTCTCCATCACTGGCAAATTCAGCTGAGATGATAAAGGATGTGATTCACTGGAATAAATGAAAATACACTAATAAACTATAGCTGACTTGCAACTATGCAAAATTTGTCTGTGCATATAAATTCTTTCATCCTTATACTCCCATTTCACTTGAGCTATATTTTTTCCCTCTTTAATTGTTTTGAATCTGTATTTGTACTGCTTCTTATGCCTATGGTAGTGCAAAACTAAAAACTTCATTCCACGTCATACCTCTCTAGCATGACCTAAGTTTGCTGGCAGGATGGGAGAGCTAGTACTGATACACAGCTTTGCTTAGTGTGGTGCAGAAGTTTCCAGCCTGCTAAAGTGGTGCACAACAGCAGTTGTTGCCAGGTCTGTCAAGGCAGAGGCATTTAGTAGAGCTGCAGACAGATCCTTCAGATAAGTACTTGAGTGCAGAAACATCTTGGCTTTCCATCCTCAGCCAGAAACCAGATGTTTTCAAGGTCTGTTCTCCTGCCTGAGAATGTGGGACCAGCATCAGGAGGCAAAAAGCCTCTGTCAATGAAAAGCTTGCTGAAGTGTAACACGCCATAGGTGAATATACATTAAGTAGATGAGATGGGTTTGGGTGAGTGCAGTTAGTGAGACAGGTGAGCAGATTGGTGTACGGGTAGAGCTGGGTTCCCACTGTGTAAAAGCTCTGCCATGCCAACTGCTCGTGTGGAAGAAACAACTGAGAGAATATAGAAATGTGTCTCCTAGTGCCCATGCAGGCTACATCTGGAAGCTATTGCTTCTTGTCACCAACAGTGGTGTGGCTGAAGCACAGGATTCATCTCACCTAATTTTAGCATCTGTAAACCAGAATTATGTGAAAATCCGTGATTTAATTTTATGGAGGGCCGAGTCACTGTTTTCTTCAGTTTCTTTCTGGGTGGGTTCACAGCTACAAGTTTTGCTTGTGTTTCAGGTCCAAATAAGCTCAAAATCTCGAAACACAGTCAAAACTGCCAAATTTTATCTGGTTCATTGTCAAAATCATGTGAGAATGCAAAGCATAAATCAGCTCAAGGATCACTCAAAACTGCTGAAGGTTCATTTAAAAAGTCCAATATTCTTATTAAACATGAAATCACATGAATTTTACATAAATTGGAGTAACAGAGAATGTGTTCCTCATGGCTCCATAAACCTCATTTTAGCACTTCATACATTTTATGTGAAAATTGGTCTCATTTCAGTTGTCCAGACTGAATCCAAAATTTCACTGAACATGGTGATAATTTGATTATATCCTAAGAATCCGCTTTGGAGTTGGATCCACTGGACCAGCTGAATAGAGGAGACTGTTTGATGCTTCCAGAACCTTTTCGAAACACAAGTACTCCATCTTTCTTAGACTGGAATATTTAAGAAAAGCAAACATATCAACAAAAATCCCATGTGTCCTTTTCTCTTGCTTCCTTATGAGTGTAGTCTCTCTAGTTTCTGTGTCTCAAGAGAGGAGTGCCCCAAGTCTATATTTATTTATGCTTATAATTATCTGTTGTGTTGTAAGATTTTTTGACTGTATGTAAATATATATATATTTATACCTCAAATATTCAAATATCTAACTCATTCCATCCTAAAAAAATACATGTCTAAAAGATGAGGAATTGATTGTTCTGTGCTTGTATGTGTTCCTGTGAGCACTGGCTTCATTGGGAGTCATAATGACCAGCTTACACTACATAGTTCTTTTGACATGAATTATATTGCACAGATGCTACAGATCTAAACATTACCATTTGCAGTTTTCCCTAACAGGAGAATTTCTATTTCTACCCTAAACTGCTTTTTAGGCTAGTTCTAGAGCTCCAAGGACAATGCTGGTTACAAGTTTGGTTTAAGATTTGTATTTTTTAAGCCCAGCAGTTTTATAGGTTTTTAAAAACCCACACTGAAATGAAATAAAATAATAGGGAGAAAATACTTACATTTTGATGAGCTAGTATTGGGGGTGAAATAGTTATTTTCTCTACTGTTGTTGTGTAATTTTTCTGCAATAAGAAGTAGCTCAAATTCAGAAACACTGGAGTCACTGAGAACATTTAATATGATGACTGATTATTTAAAATATGCTGCGAAACACTTTGGGTTTAGAAATACTTATGCCCTGAAGACTATCATAAAGAATGGCTACATTCCACAGCAAGAACAGTGTTTGGAAAGCTTAGCTCACTCCAGCCTACTCACAACGATGATAAATTTCATGTATTGTACACTGTATGCACAGTTTTTATGCAGGTGTTTTTGGGGAAAAGGGGGTTGTTTAATTAAAAAGCGCTTCTGATCACTCCCCTCTCACTCCCTCTAAGAACACATAGAAAAATTTTTCACTATTTCAGCCCCTAAACTATAAGTAGTACAACTGTTGCGTTATCTCTGCAACAAGGATGGAAATCCTGCAGTTTTTCCAGTATGTTCTGTCCCTGCTCTGTAATGAAACAGGGAAAACTCCAGAATTTCTTTAACCTCAATGTTCATAGTGCTAACCCAGCTAGCCCTGTGCTGCCCTTTGCCTATTTCACTGCGTGGGAGGGAGCAAAACCAGGTCACTGTGTAGTCTTGGAAGGTCAGATTGAAGCTTCCAGACTCTTGCATTTTCCAGGACCAAAAACAAGGAGCAGTTTCTTGCTGACACCTTTTTCGGAGAAAACTGGTTATGTTGTAATTACTAAGATAAAAAGCTCCTGCAATACTGACCTTGACAGGAGCAGCTTTGGGGTTACAGAGATGAATGACTGTACTCCTCCCCCTCCTTTTTCTCCTCCAAAATACAATTCCTTTACTCAAAGGGAAGCAATGATGGAGAAGAGTATGGCTGGGTTATCTGTGTCACCCCATCTTCCTTTTAAATCTTGAACCACCATTATTTGCTTATCTGCTTAGACACTTTTTCCTACACACCATTGCAAGTTATCAGGGAATCTTTTATCCATAGTGACTCAGTTATTAGGTCTCATCTAAAGGAATACACAGACCAGGGCTAGGGCATAAACAAGTATGGCAGGATTTTACCTTGACAAATTTTTCACCCAGACTGACTGTCACTGACGTACATTACAGCTGGGACATCATCAGGAGCTGACATGTTGGGTATTTGTCTCAGTATGATGGTTTGGGGGCAATGGAGTGTAAAGAGACTTTAAATAATTAATGCACCAGAGGTGACAACAATCTCTGGCCATTTTATTTACTGTCATAGATATAGTCAAAGTGCTTTATATGAAATATATGTTTCTCATAACACTGCAAGAATCTGTGAGGGTTCAAAAAGACACACAGTTTCTATAGATGCACACAGCCTAATACACTACTCAGAAATTAAACATTTCATTACAAATTTACTGGCATGACCAAAAACAGCTTCCTCAGAAATATGTCGAAATACTGAAATCACTGTTTACTTGTCAGGCAGAAGCAAAACTTACAGAGCAAGAGAAGCAATATTTCTGGCAATGTAAAATAAGTGTTGCAAAATTGAAGATGCTGCAAATTATTTCCTATAACTTTGTTTCACTCTGTGCATTTTGTCTGAAATATTTCAACTAAGTGAAACTTAATTTTTTCTCAAAACTCACACAGCAGGAAATAATGCAGTAAAAAGAAAAACCTCTAGTTTTGCTCTGTTTTTCATTCCCCTAAACTCTACTAAGCTAACTGCATTTATCTTAGGAATGTAGTCAACAGAGAGTTTTTTCATATTAATATTCAACTTATTAAAGAGGCTCATCTGCTTATTTTTTTATTCTTTTCTCAAACCAGAAGTATGGCAATTGTGAAAAACTATATGCAAAACAGAGAGACTTTGTCAGAAGCAATTTGGTTGTAGATTATTTCTGTTTTGTTTTGTTTCCTTTTTCATCCACTAAAGCATTAGCACTTAATAATACAGTGTAATTCGTTGATTCCCCTAGGCAAGGAAAGATTGTAGGCACAAAAATGCTGGGGAGAGGGGTGTTAAATGATGGTCTCTAACCTCAGAAATTATGCTCTCAACAACCAATTTACAAGATAAAACTGATTTTTCTCCTCCACCCTTTAGGAAGACAGTTAGTACTTATTTCCAAAGGGATCTCTCACTCACCTCTCCGTTCATTGTCTTGAATGTGCTATAGGCATTTCTGCACAGCAGAGTGTAGGGCTTAAGCCGCAGTCTCTGTTCCCATCTTCCCTCTTCTCAACACTTCTAGATTGGGAAGATTGTTGCTTTACATTCTGGTTTCTGAGACTCCTACTATCTCTGTGCATCACAAGGTGAAGCCTGCACAGCAAAACTGGGGTTGGGAGTTCCACTCGCCTGCACAGCACTCGGAAACTTCCAAAGCTGCAAGGCACTGTGCTACGGAGTGCAACTCTTTTTTTATCAATCACCTTTTTGTAGGAAAAAAGCCTCCACCAAATAAATAAAGCCAGAATCTCCACAAATTATATTAGGTTTGCCTTCTGCGCACCTAATATGAAAAAAAAAATAAAATTACCACAAAACTGCTTAGTAAAATAAAATCCTGAATAACTTAATTCACAAAACCAATACAGAATATGCTTTTCTTACTGTAAGGGGTTCTTAAATGCTTTTCTTTTCAGCACTTTTGATGTGATATCAACAGCTTCCACAGACACATACCTGTAGCAGTGCTCACCTGCCCAGTAGGAAGCAAACTAATCTAGAACTGCATCATGGCTAAGAACATGGTTATTCACCAAGCAGCTGTCACTAGAAAGAATTCCACACACTACAGATAGAATAAGACCTGGTCAGCATAAGCAAGATAAAAACAGCCTGGTCCTATATGAACGCACATAACAAAAATAATAAAAGTACGTGGAGCGAACATACTCTATTTCTGCTTTGCTTGATCCACAAGCCATCTTGACCATCCCTTGTGTAATTTGCAAAGGAACCACAACTAACTTAGGACTCAAAACTGTCTATTTGTTCCTCAGAGCATTCGGAGATGTGGGTTATGGTAGGACATAATATGTATGCCAGTTAAATCACAGTCTGTACAGAACGCAACTGAAGATCTAAACCCAAGCTGAACTCAAGTGAGTCTGAAATAGGATTAAACTTGGAATATGTTTATTAGGAAGAGCAGTTTAAATGCTAAACACAAGTGCCATGTCTCTGTGACTGACCTAATAACCATGGATAGAATCTTTCTAATTGTTTGGACATTGGTGGGTTTCTCTTTAGGTCATTAATTTTTATACATGATACATGCTTCAGCTAGATAAAAAATGATAATTGTTAGACCTCAGGAATGATACTGGGAAAAAAGACACATCATCGCAACTAACTACAGCCAAAAATCCTTCAAGAAATTAGCAAAGTAGAATAACATGGTGTGTATTATACCGGGGTATTTATTTATTTGGTTAGTTCGATGGGGTAATACAAACCCCTCATAGATAAGGTGATTACAAAACAGGAATAGCAGCCAAAGTCCTGGCACAAACTACTAAAATCTCCACCTCACTTTTGTCAAGATCAGCATCATTCCCAAGCGAAATTTCATAAAAAGGATACACTACTTGAAAACAGAGCAATGAGAAAGGGATCACTGGAGACTTAAAGTCTGGCAACCAAAGTCTGGGAAATTCTTTTGAAAAACTGACTAAACTGGAAGCTGAGAGAGGCCTTCCTGAGTCTTTAAGGGGATCTGTATCGTGGATACAATACACTCATCATAGAAAATCAGGTTTTGAATCAGTCAACCATTTTCAAAATTCAGAAATTACAAGTGGATCTTGGTCTTTATGTATATAAAAAGCCAAAATCAAAATACTAAAAAAAGCAAAGAAAGAAGGAGAAAACAACAACAACAAAAAAACAAACCCGAACAAAACCAAAACACCAAGAACAAAAACCAAAAACCTCCCATTTTTTCATTATCTAAGTTATTCTCTATGGATTTTTAGTTGGTCATATTAAAACTCTGCATGAATTATGACCATGACTACATATGTGATGATGAAATGTCAAAACTACTTTTCCCTTTCAGACTAAAAGCATCTTGTGGCTTTGAGCAACCAAATGCCATTGAAATTGTGACATTATAGCACACACTAAATTGCATACTAAATTATTAGTTGGGACAATCCATATAGATTATGTCATTCTAAAACCAAATACATTGTTTTGGTCTCCTAGACTGCTCTTGCCAAACATCATGTAGTCCCGTAACTCCCTTTTCAATTAAGAAAAGAAAGTTGCATGTTCTTCTACCTGGTCATGAGGATATCTATCATAAATGTCATATCATGACAATCACTACTAAACATTTAAAAAGGAAATAATCTCTTGCATAAATTATTCTGTTCAAAACATACATAAACTGCTTTAGAAACAGTAAAATTTGTAAAAAACTTACGAAAATAAAACAATTGCCATATTGATGAGCATTTACAGCACAAGATACTAATATTCCAATAAAATAGCAATGTTAATTCTTCCATTCAAACCAGAACAAAAAATGAAAAGGAATGTTTGTGTTCAAGTATCTCTGTAATTCTTACACTACTTAATAATGAAAACTACCCTGGTTAGGATTTGACCTTCTCATAATTTGGTCTCAAAGGCTGGTGATCTCTGTACCCTGCAGGAAATGTTTCTCAGCTCTTAGAAGTCACTCTGCATGCTAGACAAAGGTGCCTATTTGAAGTTTTTAAACCTGGAATGGTGGCAGTCAGTGGAGTGATGGAAAGAAATACTCAGTGACTGAATAGTGCTTATATTTCTCATACAATGTTCTATAAAATTTATACAATGCAGTTTAAAATTGTCTGATTTTCCTTATGCTGAAGTTCATTACCTTGTTCATTTATTCACAGAAGGTCAAATTATATCAAAGAATTGATGATGGATTCTCCAGTCATAAACATAACTCTTATCTGAGAATAAATCATAGCAAACTGGGAGGAATGGGAAAGGATTTCATTTAGTGATATGCATTAGTTCTCAAATATCTGACTTCAGTCTTTGATTTCATCAAACAAAACTATGCTTACCACTTTTTCTTCCTTTTCAGGAAAATGTAAGGATTATGCAAAACTGAAATTTGATGAAAGGTAATATATGAGAAATATATAGCATTAAAAGATTTGGTAAAATATATCTTAAAAGTCATGTGCTAGGAACAGGTTTAATGTTCTGGTTTTAGATGCTACTTCTCTTCACTTTTTGAAGCTTTTATATCTATTCCTACCTCACATGTATATGTAGAAAAAAATTACCCTTTATATAATGGTAAAAACATATTGCAGACACTCCATAAATTTTGAATATAAGCTTCATGCTAAAATTAGTTTCAAATGTAAATTTAAGGGGTTTTATAAACAAGTTTCAGAAGGCAAAGATAAAATAGAATGTCATTGTGGATATATAAGTACCATTTTAATTACTAAAATGAAGTTAATGATCTCTGAATTGCATTTTTGAACACATTTATCAAAGTATGATTGAGAAAAAAGATATTTGGTATGGCAAGGATTTTTTTTTTCTCCTGAATAATATTTAAATAAAAGCATGGCCCACCCATTTTTTTTCAATGACTCTGCCTTTTTTTTCAATCCAAAGAGGATAGAAAGTATTTGGTGGGCAAGATCAAGGAAAGCAAGTCTCTTTTATATTCACAGATGCATAAAGACATCCTGCTCTTTACTCAGCTTTAATCAGGCTTTTCTAAAGTAGGTTATAAACTTACTAAATGTGGTTTTTTGGCTTGCAAATGAAGCAGGTAAGTTCCCAGAAAGAAAAGGAGGGATCAGGTACTCTCTGCTAAAGCACACCTGTCCTTCCACTTCCAACCTTAACTCATTTAGTCTGGTCCCTAGCAGGCAGAAGGACACAGGTTTCCAGTCCATCAAACTGAGAAGATTGTAGACAGCACCACTTGCCTGGACTGTCACAAGACATCTGTAATGAGCAACCCCATGGCACAAAATTGCATCCAAACCAGTTGCAGAGTAGCAGAAATCTAAATACCTTAATCAAAACTCTACCACACTGGTAAAAAGTATAGATAGCTGTCTCCCACTAGTTATAAATCAGCTGTCTAAATGCCATCTTAACTCTGGGCTGTGAAGACCATTGTGAAAAACATGGTGTCTTTTGCTGTAATTCATGTGGAGACTGTATTGTCTTGTAAAAAAAATGCTTCTTCATTGCATAGCTCAATATGATTAACTTGAGCTCAATAAAATAAATGACATAGTCTTCTTTGCAAGAAATTTTTCCTAATCGACAGATAGATCTTTTGCGTCTATCTGTGCATGTGCACATGTGTACAACCACCTGTGTCACCTGAAACTTAGAATGAATACATGCAATATATTCATGCTCATCATGTGAAAATGATAAACTCAATCTATTTACTTTCAGGGGCTGTCTATTGGAGTAAATTCACCAGTGGTGTCCAATAGGGAATATCCCAGTAAGAACTTGGTCTTAGTCATCATATAAAGAACACCAAATGAACATGGGCTACCGAAAGTGAGTAATGATCAAAAAATCAGAACTAAAATGCCTAATGGATATTAAATACTTTGATCCTGGCACTTAACCAAGGGGACTAGAAGAGCAAATGCCAACTATTAAAATAAAAGCGTTACTTTTACATCACATTTATTACTCTTTCATATTTTTCTGAGTGCTGTTGTCATCACTCTGACATGTCATGATAACTTGTTTCTGGGTCTTCCTCTGTTTCTGTTGATCCAAGGGGCTCATTCAATACCCACTAATAGAGGAAAGGGAAATCTTTCATGACTTCAGTGAACTCAGGATCAGATCTCACATTTTCTTAAACTTCCACATCCTTTGAGACCCCAGCTCTCACATTTTACCTTAGACAATATTGTCTTCACAAATGGATATTTTTTTACTATGAAAATCAGTCTTTCCTTCTTGTTGAGGAAAGTGATGCCAGCCCCATTATTTATATCACATTTAGCAAACCCACAGGAGTTAAGCAAATCTGGAACCCTCCAGGAGATTGACTGCCTTGATGAGTGTAGCATAAGTCACCCAGGCTGAGGCCATTCACTCAGTTATTTCCGTGTGTAAATATTAAGTTACAATATACTGTAATGGAACTAACAGTGCCTGCCCCAAGTCAGGTGCAACGAATGAGCTCTGGTTCAGTACCAATAGTTACACATGCACAGCACCCTTTGCTTGCATATGGACATGGATTATCTCAGACACTTAGACCAGGTTCCCTGTAATTTCACATCCCTGGGACACCACTGCCTTCTTTTGTTGTAGTCTAGCTCTTGCAGGTGAAATTGCTTCCAGCCTGTAATTACTTGACTTCACCTTTGCTGGAGAAGGGATGGGACATGGGACCCACACTCGGAGCACTTGGAGAAGGGTGTCTGTTACTGCTGTAATGGCTGATTCTTTTGAGCTTAAAACCAGATCTGCCCTCCCTTAATGGTCCTCTTTTCAGTTTGGAAGATTATTAGCCAAACATGTGGTTGCATTTTGTGGTTTTGGACTATGAGAGGAAGGGGATGGTGAGACAAATTATTTAGTTCATGAGGCACCTTACCAAGTCTTGTTTCACATGGGCCACTTGTTTCCATGTATTGTCTCTGAACAGAACACACAGAACTTCTGTGCCATTGCTTTATAAACAGTAGTGCAAAAAGTCTATATTTTCCATATTATTTACCCATCTTACAAAGAGAAAATATCACTGATATTTCTTCCACCCTCTCCAGAAAGTATCAAGTGATTTTTTAATCTGGTCAAAACAGAAAGGACATTATATCTTAAATCATATCCCTTTATGAATTTGCTACTAAAATACCAATGAACTTCCTAATGCAAAATAATTAGCCAAACTGCTAACAGGAGCTGTTTCTTCACATGAAAAGGCCTGATATGGTTATTTTTTTTAAATGTACACAGAGGCACCAGACTTTCATATCTAAAAACTTTCATACTTTCATTATAAAAATATATATTTTTCACAATATAAATATGCAAAGCAAGCTTCTGAAACTTCTTTATATCTAGTTCATCTAATTTGATGTTGTTTTCTAGTAACTTACAATCATTATTTTTCCCTGAGCTCCTTGGTTCAGTCATCATTCATCAGTTCTCAGACTAAAAGGAGTTTTTACAGCTGGGTCATAAACGAAATCAATGGAAATGTTGATGCAGTATTAACTATATCAATCCTAACAGGTGTCTCTATAACAGCCCTTGTAAAAGAAACACCTCTATGCAGCTCACCAGCAGGCTCCAAGGAGTGTGCAAAAGGAGGGAGGAGGGAATAATGAGTAATTAGGGTTTTCACTAACCAGAAAGATAGGTTCTTTCCATTTTCGTCCATTAAAAGTCACACGTTGTAAGCATTGTGGTAATATAGGTCTCAGCTGCACACTTCCAGTAAACTCATGACAAAATATTAAAAACCAGGCCCAAAGAGAAATTGCTAATCTTCCAATTAACTTACTCATTATATGCAACCCCATGAGCTCTGCCACAGACTCACATGCAGGTGTCCATGTAAGGGATTTTTAGCAAGGAAAATGGTGTCTGTAAGAGTGATTGGTAAGAAAAGATGCCACTGATCTGACATATTTATTGTTTAAATCACAGTTTAGGAAATGTCTTTGCACTGTGTGTTGGAAGCCCAAGCTGAGAATTCCCTAGAGAGCTGACCAAGAGCCCACTGCAGAAAGCACCACCACAGCCCTTGGAGGTGCCTCAGAACAACAGTCTATCACCAGGAGCCCTTTTGGGGTGCACTCCTGTACATGGAGTACACTGCTCTAGAGAGCTGGTATTGTGATGCTATGTGCTTTATAACTTTTTCATTTTGGAGCTTTCCTATCCATTAAAATCTCCCTCTGATTAGTGCAACTCCATGTATGTCACATGAATGATCCCTTGCCACTTCTCTCCTCTTCCCTTACTTGTCCTGCAACCCTGCAGAGCCATAGCATCTTCCTTATGTATGTCTGCATATGCTAGAAGGATGTGTTAGTCAAGGCCACTGATTTCCCCCAGAGAAAGCTGAGGCACCTCCAGTGGTGATTAGTCAAGCTTTTTATTAACTTTTGTATGAGTCACAATGGGCTAAAAGTTATGATTAATTCGATTTCTAATGACACAATAACCAGTAGCAAAAAAAAGGCCTGCAGTGTGCAGAACACCTGCTCCTGGTCAAAACCCAGGAGCCTTTGTATAAGAATTTAAAAATGCAGGAGCATTTTTTCATTTCTTAGATTGTTTCTGTCTAGCACAAAACACAGCCATTAGTCCTAATTGCCAGAAAGCAATTTTCCCTGTGAAATATTAAACAAATTCATTGTGAAGTACAGAAAGTTCAGTGTTCTGTCAGTGTGGTGGTCTTTCTAAGGAGACTGCACATCCCTTTGAACACAACACTTAACAGGACTGGGATGGGGCACAAGGGCCCTTCCCCAAGAGCCGCACACCAAACATCTCCCGAAGCTTCCAAGTAGACAAAAGCCCTTGTTCCTTGCTGCAGTCTCCTCCATTGTGCCTCACAGCAGCAATGTCCAAACCAGGTCAATGGGACTCAGAAGCAACATCATTCTTGCTGACTCCTTTGGAACCTTTATTTATCTTGGGGAAAAAAAGACAAGGAAGTGTCTACAAAAGGCCACACACGATAGGAGACCTTTTCTCTCTCAGTGAATGAATTTCACTTCATTATAGGGGACAGCCAATATTTGTGCCTTACTTGGGAACATTTATAGTTCTGATTCCTTTAAAGATATTGTTCCAAGGTCTGCAATGTCTCTGAAGACCATTACATAGATGTCCTTCTGTGTAGACTCACATGATATTTCTCAAGAGGTTTAGAAACTGAATTCATGAAAGGTTTTAAGCAAAAAGAATAGTTTCCCCACCAAAGATTCCTGGATAGCTTAATTCTTTGCTGGTGGCATGCCTGGGGTTAGCCTGGGAGGGAAAGAATAGAGAGAGAGGAGGCAAGAAGAACAGCACAATATATTGCTGGAGAACCTGTTGGGAGCTGTTAAACTTGGATGAAAACATGACTTCTAGAGGGGCAGAAAGGAATAAAACTCCTCCTTCATGAAAAACAGATAAAGAACCCTCTTTTCCTACTTTTGGTGTATGCCAACACAAAGCCCCTCCTGGCCTCATTAGCTGGGGCTCTCTCTTCTGATTCACTCCCTCTCCTCTTAAGGATGTGGACCTTAATATTCTCATGAGCAATAGCAGGAGCACCCAGCTGGAGCCTCCACTACTGAGGTGGTGTGTTCCGTATCCCATCTGTCAGCATCAGACTGTGATTCACAGAGGTATAAAACCTAGGGATGCAAAATCTGGAACTGCATATAAACAGTTCAACTCAATAGGCTTCTTTAGACATGTTCCAAATATTTGTGCATTTTGGCTAGAACCAAAGGCAGAAGTATCATCTCCAGAGTAAAAGTACCATTTGGAGGTAGTCACCCACTGAGGCTGCCTCAGAGTAACAAGTGTTTGCTGTGTGATTCTCTTCTAATTCTTGTGCAGGATTGAGGTTTCCTTGAGGACCTGAATAAGAAGTCCAAAAAAATGTACACTAAAATCTTTCATTTTTCTGTAATAGTAGCAAGATGCTACACAAATTCCAAAACAGAATAATTTGGCAGCCTCTCACAGCTAAAAATATTATTTTCTCTCAGTAAGAAAAAAAATTAAGTACTACTTGATGTTCATATTTTTATCATCTTGACATTATAAAACCCAAAGGAAAGACTAGCAACTCCCTTTTTGTGTTGCCAGCATTGGTCTGCCTTTGATTTCCACTATGCTATGCCTAAATGTGCAAGTGCTCTTCAGAGAGGCCTGATAAAAAGATATGAAGCATGAGGAGTCTGTTCTTCACCATTTCTTTGGAGGGTGAACTCAAAATGGGGAGTCGCACACTTCTCAATGAGCCATTCTGTTTTCAAGGCATGTTCATGTAGAATTAACTCGGTCTCTCTAAAATAAAAAGTTAATACTAAGAGGGAAACATTCCCCACTGTTTAATCCCCTCTAGCACTGCATCTGAAATCCAGCCAAGTATCACATATGTACAGTGCTCAGTATATACAGAATGTACATGAAGTCAGCAAAACACAGTTGCAGGGCTTCTATTGAGAAAAAACCAGGCCTGACCTTTTGACAGAGAAAACACTGCTTTCTCACCCAGTTACATCAAGCTGCCTTTATATTTCATCAAGCATTTTGCTTGCCTTTTCATTTTCTTTTTCTTCTTTTCTTTTTTTTTTTAATCACTATTTTAATTTTTTTCCTGATCATTCAAAACCTATGGGAATAATCATAATGTTCATAATCCTTCCCCTGCAATCCTCCTGCTCCCTCCCTTTCTTTTTTTAGCGTGTTGGCAGCCCTGATCAATGTTGATTCATTGAAGGGAACAGAATCCGCAAACTCTTCAGTAACACTAGACAAGCTGCTACTACAAGCAGCTGCAGTTGCAGTTCGCATCTCACTGGGGGTTTTTCAGAAAACCCACCCACAACACACAAGGGGAATTCTCCCGGACAAGCTGCAGGTGCTATGGATATTTTCATTTAATATTCATTCTTGCAATTCAGCACATTTGTAATCCATGTGGTAAACTGTTACTTACATTTCTCCCAATGGACCACAACCAGATGTCGAAAATAAGAAGTCCAGTGGAGATACCGCTTCTTCTCCTCTTCGTTGTACATTTCAATGGCTTAAACCAAATCTGTTTTCTCAGGACAAAAGAATGTGCTTTTATATTTAAATACATTTTGTTGACATTAAGAAATAATAAATATATCCAGAAATTACAGGTGCCATGTAGATTATGAAGTGCTTTAATTGGATGAATGTTCTTTGGTTTATTAAAGAAAATGTACTCTTTTTGTATGGCATCACTATCATATTGCTAGCTAAAAGGCCAAAAAATGAATCACAGTGGAATACTACATGAATTCATACACTGATTCTCTATATGTCACAATGCTTTCCCAGAAGGCTTGATTTTATCAGTCAGGAGATGGGAATTTCTGAAGCTGTTTACTAATTTGTTTTGTTTATTTGTAAGCTTTTCTATTAGACTCATCACCACAGTGCTTTTGTGTTCTGAAAGCGTGACAGAGTTAGTAATTTTTGAAAAAAAAAAAAAAAAAAAACTAATATTTGAGCTATTTGGATTTAAATATATACCACAGATTGCTTGGGCCTTTTTGTTTATTTGTTTATTTGTTTGGGTTTTTTAAAAGACAAAAGAAAACCACAGCATTTTTATCTGACGCAGTTTTAGAAACAATCCCCCACACTGTCTACCAATGACAGTAAAGAATCTGTTTTCCTGTACTCTGCCCATTCGTGACACCTCTAGGTAAATTCCAGTACTTTAAATAACATAAAAAATTTCATTAAAAACTCCTCCACAGAGAAGTAAGGGTGGGAGGACAATAACCTAAAGCCTCAGGTACAAAACTGTTCATGTTTTTATAAATTTTTAAGGTAAAAATGTTATTCTGCAAAAGAATGCTCCCAGCTTCCTGACTTATGCATGTATCCTAAACTCATAAACACTGACAGGACAGTAGACACAGATAAGAAAATAGATCATTCTTTCCTTGGAAGAATTTGAATTTTGAAAAGATCCTTTTTTCATATTTTTCTCAGTGTGGAAACCATTCTTGTTTTCCATACTAAATATTCTCCTGTTCCTAAGGGCCCTAGAAGATGTATGATTTTATTGAAATGGATAACTGTTGTCCTAAAAATTCGTCAACAGAAGTTCAATCTCACTTAACAAAGTCATACTCCTCCTGGCACTTCTGAGTCAGAAAAAGAACAACATCTTTACAGAATCTCCCTGAGAAGACAGTTTGAATGAATATAAAATCTGGTGAACGAGGACACCACACTGATGCATTTAATTGGTTTATTAGGGCCCCCAAAACTGGTTTCTTTTGCATCTGTCTCTTCAAAGTCAAGAATTCCAACATAAGCTTAGGTCATGATTAGATTAGTGACCTCATCCTGGTCTCATATTGCAGACATTGGCCGTGACCTCCAGTTTCAGGGCACATGGGGTGAAATCCTAGCTATGCTGAAGCCAGAGGGGCCCAGGCCGGTTTTCTCCTCACATTCTTGAGTCCTTCAGGCTTTGCAGCTGTGCTGCAAAAGGGGACAAGTCTGCAGAATCCCAAAGGTAAATCGATTGTCCGTTCTACAAGAAAAAATGTTCATGTAGAAAAGGTTTACTTCTTTTAATTAGGAAAAAAAAATAAAAATAGGGGAAAAAAATTAAAACACTTCCAAAGGATTGCTTGAAAATGTTTGGAAGAAAAGGATGCTTGCCTCAGAGAAGACGGTGTGTGAAGACAATGGACCCACTATGCAGGATACCAAGGAAAATCCTATAATTGTGCAGCTACTAAAGATATGCAAGAAATAACATGAGTAGGTATATGGTATATGCTTGAAATCCTACCCTGCCAGGGCTACCATGGCTTCTTCATGAGAATTACAGATTCGTGTGCTGAGGTGGAAGACATCCGAAAAAGCTCAAGGGCCCAAAGCACTGCTTTTTCCATATGCCTTACCATTACTGGAACACCTGAGCTAAATAACCTATGTTAAGCTGCTGTAAAAAAAAAAAAAAAATCAATAGCTCTCATTATAGCCCAGAATTTCTCATTTCCTACTTGTGGTGGGATGCCGGTTGCACCCTGGGTTGCTGTCTGGAGCATATAATGACAGTGGTTCAGGGCCCTTTAAAGGTACTCTCTTTTTACAATGCCAACAAGGTAGTGGCAGTAAAAAAGAGAAGGGGGGGGAGAATCGAATGCATAACAATATTGGTGAATGAGAAGCATATGTGCTGACAGAGGAACGCGTTCTGCAGGGAGCTGCAGAGAGTTAGTTAAATCCGGATGGTCCACGGGTTCAGAGATGTGACAAGAAGTAAGGAAGGCTAGTGGGAAGGTGACAGGAGATACCAGCACAAAATATAGTTGATAAAAAATGGTTTTTACATGTGCCCATGAGAAGAAGAACATTTTTACAGTATTTTCAAGGGAAGACAAATGTGAAAAGGCAATGGCAAAACAATTTCTAGACTCTGGACTCCATGGAGCTATGTAAGGGAATAAGCATTCAAAAGTGCTTAATTTACATTCCATTTTCAAAAATTATGTCTAAGAGTTAAGATGTTATCTACTACTATGTTTCAGTGCCCAAATCTCCTTTAAAAATGGAAATTCAATGTCAGGTCATTTAAACTCTTTGAACACTTTATTGTGACACCTTTGTCTTTAATTAAGCAAGCTTCTGATAATTCTACTAAGTATGTAAATACTAAGTAAAGTTTATTATTTAAATAATTTTAGTGGAAATAATAAAGGACTTTTTGTTTCAACAATATGAGCCCATAGCTGTGAAATACAAGATTGCATTCATACAGATTTCAGATTTTTTTTTTAATCATGAAATAGCAAAATATAGACTACACAACTGGTCAAGATGAGATATAAAGATCTTGCCTTAGATTCTTTCATTTCTGTGGTCATCAAAAATGAAAATTCAGAGCAAACGTGGAAAGTGAAAAGTAAAAACTCAAAGTATTGTTTGCACGTACTATATACCTAGAGCTTCTTGTTCTGAATACAGATTACTATAGGGAGGAGTACATCACAGAAAAGGTGTTTAAAAGATAATCTGAAATATAATTAAATATACACCTGGATACTTTGCAATTTATGCAAGACAATACTAAATTCCACTATTTTAGCTGGCTTAGACAAAATTCTTGTGGAAAACATATCATTGTCTTCACAGCTTATCTCTAGTCCATACTTTAAGCTTTGCCTTACTTGTTTCTCTTACCCTGCCCTCACCTTCTTTTTTCCTACTGCCTTTACAATGCAACTACTTCCCAAATATCATTTTTTTCATTCACTAATCCAGAGCAAGCCCTTTTCAACCCAAAATCTCAAACACTCAGATTTCTCTAGATCTTGTTCCATTTTATCCAAAGGGTGTTCATGCCCTCTTGTTAAGATATCACAGTGATAATGTCTGCTTGGCTGTCCTTGATTTCAGTTATCAGTATAAGACTTTGGACTGAAAAGTCTTCAGGCTATCGAGGTTTGGGGTATTTTTGAGTTTTAAACTTTCTTGGTGAAGTTCATCATTTATTTACTCAACCACAGAATCACAGAATAAACTGACTTGGAAGGGATCCACAAGGATCATTAAGTCCAACTGCTGGTCCTACACAGGACAGCAACAAAAATCACACCATGTGCCTGAGAGAATTGTCCAAATACTCCTTGAGCTCTGTCAGGCTTGGTGCTGTGACCACTGCCCTGGGGAGCCTGTTCCAGTTCCCAACCATACTCTGGTGAAAAACCTTTTTCTAATGTCCAACCTAAACTGTTGCAGTGGAGATACTGCAACACGCATATATCAAACCAGGAGTCCCGTGGAAAGGAAATATATATGGACAGACAGATTCTTGATAGCTGTTTCAGAGATGTTTATTTCTCCAGCCGCATGGCCGGGGCTCTGCCCAGGAACTGTTCCAGTCACGGGACCAAGGGTCCTTCTGCCCGCGCAGGGAACACAAACCAACCCATGGGAACGAGGCTGAGCAGGGGCAGGGAAACCCCGTGTCTGTGCCCTCAGGGCCCCTCTCCCAGGGCTACACGGC
>NW_008240221.1:9567939-9630941 GCF_000691975.1 Corvus brachyrhynchos
GCGCTCGGTGCACGTGGCCTGGGCCGCCCGGTCCCTGCGCCAGGCTTCCCTTCGCCAGGACACAGCTGACATTGCTCAACAGTCTCGGTAACTAAATAATATTCACGAAAATATTCTTCCATCGGCATATATTTTGACTCCAGTATTAACTGTGTCCAAACGGTTTTCCAAAAGCCCTTGGTAAGAATTAAATCCCAAGAAACATAGAAAAAGTTCTTAAACAACCATGCCAGGAAGTGTTTCAGTTCTTTTTGAGCTTGAATCAAGCTAAAATTTACAAATCGTTGTTCAAGAATCATTTTAAGTTTAAGATAAATGTCCATATGCGGCTCTGAGAGCCAAGAGTCTTCCCACGGTTCCTCCATAGTTTAGATATGGAATAGCAAAGCAAAACCAAGAAGAGGAATCCAAAGTTTCCAGGGTTTACTCACACAAATCAGTCGCTTAGGGATCGGGGATCGTTCTTCTCTCAATTCTCCACCATTATGTTGCAGTGGGGATCCTGCAACACGCATATATCAAACCAGGAGTCCCGTGGAAAGGAAATATATATGGACAGACAGATTCTTGATAGCTGTTTCAGAGATGTTTATTTCTCCAGCCGCATGGCCGGAGCTCTGCTCAGGAACTGTTCCAGTCACGGGACCAAGGGTCCTTCTGCCCGCGCAGGGAACACAAACCAACCAATGGGAACGAGGCGGAGCAGGGACAGGGAAGCCCCGTGTCTGTGCCCTCAGGGCCCCTCTCCCAGGGCTACACGGCAGGGGAGGGACCCCAACACTAAACCTCCCCTGACACAGCTCGATGCTATTCCCTTGGTCCTGTCACTGGTCACCACAGAGAAGAGATCAGTGTCTGCTCCTCCTTGTCCCCTCACGAGGAAGCTGTAACTGCAGTGAGGTCTCCCCTCTCTGGAGACCCAGTGAGTCTCCTCTTCCCCAGCCAGAACAGACCAAGTGACCTCAGCAGCTCCTCACACGTCTTCCCCTCAAGGTCCTTCACCACTTTCATTGCCCTCTCTAATGGTTTAATATCTTTCTTTTATTGTGGCACCCAAAACTGCCCCCAGCACTCGAGGTGAGGCCGCCCCAGGGCAGAGCAGAGGGGGACAATCCCCTCCCTTGCCCAGCTGGTGATGCTGTGCCTGGTGCCCCCGGAACACGTTTGGCTGTCCTGGCTGCCAGGACACTGCTGACTCATATTCAACTTGGCATCAACCAGTCTAATAAGTAAATCTTAGGCATATTAGAGGAATTACAGGATTTTCTCTCATTGTAGAAATTCAGCAGGTAGTCTCAACAAAGCTTCTTTTGATCTTCTGCTGCACTTTCCTCCTTTCTAAGATTATTCTTCGATGCAATACAAACCTTGAAAGCTGAAATTTCTGGACTTTTAAGACTAGCAGTAGAATTTATCATTTCTTTTTCCATACACAATTCCACCAACTTCTCCTGTGACAGCATTTGAAAGCAAAAACTCCTTGATTTACATTACATCTAAAGACCTTTGCTCCTCTGGGAGTTTTGAACTAAATAGAGTCCATCAACACTTCTCGAACCTTCATGCTTTTTAGATTTCCCTTGCTTAGCAATGCTAGAAAGTAAGTGGTTCCAACTAAACTTAAATGTCAGTCCTTTGTTTGACCATAATGATGAAGGATTCAGACAAGTTCATAATGAATAAAATTTCAGTATCATCTTGATCTTGTATAAAAAATTATCATTGTTCAGTTTAGATCCTATGAAACTCCCAACACATCTGGCAAAAAAGTTAGTTCTTCATTTTCAAATCTCTGTATACTCCAGGACATGTATGGATGTCCAAACCTACTCCAGTGAAATTCCACATGAATAGAGCCTTCAGAAAGTGAATGGATCACATCTGAGAGAGCTCAGTTTCAAGGGCATGGAGAACTTTGCAAGCTGAAGCCAAAAGATATGATTCATATCAGATAAAGTATGAACTGCTTCTGCAAATGTAACCCTTGGGGATACCTAATATTGCTTATGAGGGGATGGGAGTCCAAGGAATAAGGTTAGAAGAACTTTGTAAATAGGGAAAAAGATTTTAAAATGTCAAGAGAAAACTGTCAGTGGGAAAAGGTTTCACAGCTCTCAACAAAAAGTCAAAATATGCTTCTTGGAACTTGTTAGTATATATTTTTTAACTCCCATTTGGCTTATCTGGGAAAAACTCAGGCTCAAAATGCTCTGAGACATTCTTCATAATTGTCTGAAGGTGAGGGTGGCCTACAAAGTGTTTCAATTATCAAAGAAAATATACCAGCACATTTCCCTTCAGCACACATGGGCTTCGATTCAGCAGAGCTCTTGATTTGGTGTATGAGCTCTAAGTGGTTCCTTCATTAAGATCTCACTGGAAGAAAGGAAACCCAAGAAAAGCAGTGAGACTATTTAGTCGATGAGTTACCCAAATGCTGTTAACTGCTGGCTATCTCACAATTTTTAATCAGACTGAAGGTTTTTTGATATGGCTTCACATTTCTACAGTCATGTTGGAAATGCTCAAGTCCCATTGAGGATAGAAAAATATATGGGAACTGCTTTTCTTTCTGCAACTTCATTTTCTTCTGTGCAAGTAAAGTTTACCATTTGAAGCACAAGGGAATAAAAAGACCTGTTAAACAGTTACTCTGTTTTTGTCTTGGAAGAAGGTGGAACAATACTCTGACTAAACAATGGGTCAATTTTCCAGAGATAAAAAGAAGGCAGTCTAGAGTTAAAAGAAAAAATTGTAATTAGAAAAACAAAAAATGAGTGCACTTGCGGCAGATATAGCCGCAGGTCCAAATAATGTGATTTCACAAGCATTAGTTAAAGGCATTAAATTAACTGGCATTCTTAAAAATGAAGGAGATTCCTGAGGATTAGGAAGTGGCAAATACAACTCCATTAGTTTAAAAAGGGTCAAGAGATTAAAGACCAAGAAACTGAGACCAGGGAGTTTAACATCTGTTGAAGGGAAATCTTGGAAACTTTAAACTATGCAGTAGGAAGAACACCTGGGAAAGTGGTTTTGTTAAGCAATGTGGAATCAAGCAGTTTGTGTTTAACTATAAATGCCGATAATTAATAGAACTGATCTGCTGGAGTTACTTGAAAATAACACTCTTGTGATAAGAGAATGTGAACTTACTGGCTGTACATAGCAATACTCCGTGAGACACTAGAATGTATAACAGAAAGATGAGGCAATAGGCCAAAACCCCTGCTGGATAGTAATGACGTTGAAGAATGTGGGAGAAAGGTTGGGATCTTTTTAAATTTTAAAAAGGTTCAAATTGGAATAACTGAGTGGTCAGTTTGGGTGGTCTGTAATAAATAATATAGATGTAAAATACTATCTCTGTAAAGTTATTAAAAATAGCATTCAAGCATAAAGTAAATTTTGAGAGTGTAAAGTTGGGTTTGTTTATGCATTGTATCATTATACCATTACTGATTTTAAAAAACAAATGGATTTGGGGGCGGAATTCCAAATGTATATTGCTATGCAGTCTTGCTTTTATGTCTTCCATTCATTCTTTCTGATTTTCTCCAACTAAAGCTTGTTTGGAACTATACACTCAGTGTTTGGAATAAAAATAATTCCTATCTGTGTTTTTGTATTGAATACAATGGAGTTTCAGTAAGGACTGGGACCCTTAAATAGGAAGTCTACGAAGTATTAATCAATGATTATATATGGGATTTTTCTGAACAGTGGCAGTGTATAAAAGCATTACAGCTCTCTAGCTTAAAATCCAGGGGTGGCTTTGAGGAAGGCTAAAAATCCAGGAGCAACCGGGCTTCAATCCCAGCGCTGCTGCAGATGCCTTGTGCTAGTGAGTATGTTCTTCTACTGCCTCTGTTTTTGTTTTCCCTCCTGTTAAATAGAGATAATAAACCCAGCAGGTTTTATGAGGTTAAAGGTGTTAAAGTTGTGAATTCCTTTAAAAACACAGAATGGGAAGATATATAGAAATACAAAATGTTCTTCAGAAGAAAATGTGTGGCATATTAAGCACAGAAGAAGTTCTCATTTGGTGTGAATGAGAAGAAGGACTTCGCCTACTGTCTCAGGTTATAAACTTTTTGACAAGACTTGGGTATTAATACGTCTCCAGATGCATTTGACCTTTTTCTGCTGTGCCATCATCAAGCCTGTTACTGAAATAGTCATATTAGGCAGGATTGGGTAAGGAAAGAAAACACAGCACAGCTTTAACTCCTTGTGCTGCTTCTTAGAGAGGGACATGATATCCTAGGGAGGCCCTGTGCTGTCAGATGACACAGAATTAAGCTGTCACCAGAAATTCTTATGAGAAACCTTCCTGACTCAGTTATTTGACTGGCTGATCCCTGATGCACCAGTTTCTCTGGCAGATTCTACAGAAAGGTCTGTCCCCCCACAGGAGAACATCTCAAGTTGTTCTCCAGCTTGCCTCCAGCCCCGCTCTCCAGTGTGATGATGGGCACGCTGGGAAACAGGACTTGACAGAGTTCACAGACCCAAATCATCCAGAAGAGTGTGAGCCCAGAACTTACAGCAGAAAGTAGATGGAAACCCTTTTCATAAACTGTGGTGAAACCAAATGAGGATTTTAAAGAACAATTAGATGAATAGGAAAGGAAACCTTGGTCGAAAAGTCTGTTTGAAAAGGAGATTTTCTAAACAGATGCATTATGACTCCTAGTGAAGAAAGATACTTCTTTCAGTCGCTGGATGAAATGCCTCCCAAAGCACCTGTTTTCTGTGTTTATCCTCAGAGGAATATAAACTTTAAGGATTTTTTTTTTCATAGCCTCTTAGCCTAAGTTCCATCTCCCAAAATGCAGCTGTTTGCAGTGTTGATTTAATCAATATTTGCCAGTATAATCCCTGTGTTTTTCCCTTTGTTCAGTATTGCAGAGGGGGCTAAAACAGGGAGCACAAGTTATCCAAATTGGTCACCTGCTCCTAAGTATTAATTTGCATTCATCATTGCTGAGCTGTGTTTGCTATTTTTCTGACCTACATGATAGCTGATACTTTTTTGAGCAAAACACAGTTCTCATGTTTTGGGTTTTTTTACATCGTATGTTCATCTCTATTTCATAAATCAATCTCAGACTAAAATACGGTATTTCCTGAAAACAAAACCCTTGTTTCCACTACTGCCCTGTCCATAGAACCAGACATAAATCAACACAGCTTTGTTGACTCCAGCTGGGTGTACTGATTTTAAACAAGTAAAAATCTGGGCTGTGACATATTGGAGTAAATTAGCTTCCTGTACTCTCGTCCACATTCACCCCATTTTGCTTTTTGTAACTGACACACCTTCATTGGGAGCATTCTCACATCAGCTACTGTCTGTTAATAGAAAAGTAGCTGCTCTAGAAATATGAAAGACAAATGTATTGCCAGAGGTTTTAGCTGTAACTACTTTTTCTCTGGACATGTCAGTTTAGGGTGATTAGGTAGCCATCTTGCACAGTTCAGATCAGTACCTTAAACTGTGTGATTAATCTGAGCTTTAGATATTTTGTCCAGGGCTGCTGAGGGCAAGTGGGATTCAGCTTCAAGTTTAGGCACTTCAGTGTAGATGTCTAAAGAAAAGGAGTGCTCCTTCACAATAAGTCGGGTCAGGCCCTGAAAATTGCTCTTAGGTTTATGTGAGAAAGACAGAGAAGTTTATTTTTTTCAGTACACAGAGCATATTTGTTTTAGCATGTCAAGAGCTGGCTGAATTTCCTATATTCTCCAAAGAACACAAAATTCAAAAACCTAACTTCTAAGACGAAAAATATTTTTGGCTTGTAAAAGTTCTTGTGTGATATTTCAGACAAAAAAAAGCCCAAACAAACCCAAACACCTAGTTTGGGTTTAGCCTTCTGTTTTTGGACTGGAAGTTCAGGTTCCCTGGCTGAACTCTCTTTCCTAACTAATACAGTGATATCCAGCCTCAGTAAGAGGAGGTGACTCACATCAGGTCCTGCAGGAAGTAATCCTCTGAGCTGTGGCATTACAGGGCTTGAATCTTACTCCTGTTAGGATGCACTAAACTCACCACTGCAGGGGAAAAAAAATCCAAGTAAAATATTGTGATTTTCTCAGAGAGGTTTTGGAGGAATTTTTGATCAAAATGAAACAGACAAATACCAAAACACCATATACAGAACAGCACTTTTCACCAACAATAAAATATCTAATCCAAAATTTAGACAACAATTGAGACAGATATTCTTGTTGTCTTCTGGATACAATCAGCTAAAATCCCAATAATCATAAAGTGTATATTTTTGGTAGGTAATGATTAGTGAGTCAAAAAGAACTTGATTCTTCTCACATTTTCCATGTTCACCCGAGTGATAAGCTCTCTGAAATAATATTTCTGCTTTACAAGCTCTTTTACAAGAGCTGAAGCACTGTAGGCTGAATTTTGGTCTTATGACCACCTCTCTGCATGTCCATTAAAAACAGCCTATATTTTACCATCTTAATGAAAGATTTCATTTCTGTGGCACCTGAATTTGGTCCGGTCAGACACAACAGAGTAACAGAGAAGGATGAGAAAGATGAGCATTACACCAAGATAAGCTTCTTCCCTCCTTCAGCACCATAGTTTTCCAGTTTAAGTGTTTGTAAAAGGTTCTTTATTTTACAAAGACAAAACTACACAGCAGCAGAACCAGTCTAGCAATATTTTCTGCATGTTTCAAAAACGTGGAGTTTCTTCATCTGTAGTAAATCAACAAAGCTCCAAGTGAAAATCTGACCTGACATTTAAATTCATGGACAGGCTGTGCAAAATACCAGGAAACGAGAACAGCTGAGCTGGAAAACTGCTGGAAGACCTAGGAATTGTTTTCCCCATTCCTGTGATGGGGAAGATAATGCCTACCACCCTCTCCAGAGTGTAGTGCTTTACAGACAGAGACTAAGTGTGGCTTTGGGTGGGAAACCTTACACATTTTTGCGTTAAAGCAAGCTGTCAAACAATATCCATGAAGCTGTTTGGCTCCTTGTAGTTCAATATTTCTCAGGAAAAGCCAATGGGAAAAAATCAGAGGTTTAAAGGCTAGACTACTAAATTTCCTGAAGACTTTGCGCCAAATATCCAGTGAAATAATCACACCAAATAAGCATTAGCTTACCAATCTGCATTTTGTTCAATAGCCAAATAATGAAAACTTGATAAGACATGATGTTTTTTTAAGTGAAAAAAACCACCTTAATTTACATTCCATACGGCAAAATTGGGGAAAATGGGCAATGAAATGTTAGAAAAGGGGTGAGACCAGCCAAAGCCTTGCTTGTTTTTCCAAGACTGGGTTAGGTAAAAAAAAAAAAAAAAGTGGCTTAAGTCAGAAATCTACCACCAGAATTAATGTTTCTCAAATCTGTCAAGCCAATAAGCAGACAGTGTATAAACAACAGCCAGACATTTTATTAGTTTTTTTTCCAAATTTTTCAGTTTTCAGGAATCTTAAACTGAGATTTGTTTTCTAGGTGCTTATGAAAATAAAACATTATTCCTGAGCATTTCTGAGACGGTGGTTAAGAGGATCTTAATCATAATGAAGACCAAAGTTTGGTCTTTTAACAGCCTCCCTATCCCCACCAAAGGATGTAAATCAGGGGCAAATTAGGAGAATTAGCATTCATGATGCTCAAGAAAAAAAATTGTTTACAGGAAGGGGAACTGACTGGCACACTTAAAGATTGGGGAGTCATTAGCTGTCTGAACAGTCTGTTGTGAACCATTCCAGACAGCACTTATTCCACGGTATTTCCATATGGTTACAGGGAAAACTGAATTGCATGACAGTGAGACACTTGACCTAAAACACATGGCAAACCTAGGAGATGGCAATCATAGTTCATCATGGACAAATATATTTGTTTTGCATGTAGCAGGAGCAGTGAGAGAAAATTGTAGGGAAATGAAGACTGTGCCTTCACGTGCTCCCTGCAGCATTTAAGAAGATGCAGCACTTTATTGTAAAGCTTTTATGCAAAACTCCAAGCAAGGCCAAACAAACTAGGCCTGGGGATTTGAATAAAAACATCTCTCTTTGGCAAGCTGGATACCCAGCCTACTTTCTCCACACCCACCCAGTTCATCCATGACCATGGGTTATAACACAACACAGGCACGTAAATTCAGATCATATGAACAGAACCATCTCCTGCTAGACAAAAAATTCAGGCTGGTAAATATACGATAGCTCCATTCCTGTTTTGACCGTTCTGTGAGTCCAGCAATAGCAATAAATTCTGAACTGATTTTTATTTGATCCTCTCATTGTCTCACCATAAATTTGTGCCAGTGCTGACTCTCAAAGTACGGATTATATGTTTCCCTTTCACATCATGAAACATTAAATTCCACGTATATCACACATTTATAGCAGATGTTCCTAAACAGACAAACCAGGTGCTAAACATATTTTATTCTGATGGGTAATTTTTGAAATTGTTGCAATCAATGAGCTAATAATGTTGGTGGTAATGATGAAGTCAAGTTATTATTACCCATTACATTTAATCATTGACAGCAAGTTAATTGGACCTAATTGGAGAAATCACCATAAATAACATGGAGCAGATGGCAGATGTTTGTTTTTCCACTTCCAAATCTATCTAACAGAGTTATAGATAAAGTTTGGATGAACCAATGTAAAAGGGCAGAGAGTGTGTATATTCTCCCATAAAGCCATAGTTCACATTGGCAAAGTTGCAAGTCTGAGAGGCATAGAGAGCTTTGACAAGGTTGGGTAGCTAAACAAAACTTTTTAGCTGTTACCCATGTCTGTCAGCTTTTTATACACTGGTCTCAATCCCGTGCATGCAACAGCATTGGAGGGTGATGGAGGCAAAGGGTGAAAATTAAAAAAGAAAGCACGAAAGGGAAAACTGATCTGCTCACAGATGTGCTTAAAACACTAATTTCTGCACCTGACCTTATCACTGAAGACTCTTTTTGGGGAGAAATAGGTGCTTCCTGGGCGTGACTGATCTTATCCTAACACAGAGAGGCTAGAACAGCAAGCCAAACTGTTCCTCCCTACCAAGTGTAAATGGTGTCAGATGGAAATGTTGATACACAGATGTCTAAGTGATAGATCCCACCCAATTCATGCACAAATTGAGCCAAAGGCTAGGAAATGGAGCAGCAGATTATATTCTTCTTATGGCTTAAGCAATGCTCATGCCAGTTTTAACCACCTGGAACGGGAGTTGTCACATTGTGGCTTTCACACAGGTCAGCAGCCCAAGATTGCACTCACTTTTGCTACTAACTCAAAAACTTTCAAGACCCTGAAGCTCAGTCCAATTAGCAGGAATAGTCCTTTTCACACACAGGGCCTGCACCAATTATGACTCTACTGGATGGTTCCCAGGCATGGCTTCAGCATGAGACAAAACCCCTCCTCATCAAGAAGCTGGAGTCATCTGCCCAGTTCTTGAGTGTAAGAAAGTTTAGAAATACAGAAGTGACCAGGCTGCCACAGTTGGCTTTCAGGTGAGAAGAGAGTCCTTGCTGCTCTTCCTTTTGCTAGTTTAGATCTAACACAGCCCATAAACTTGGGTGATTTTTTTTCTGAAGACAATGGCATTCGTGTTGTTATTCTTGATTCTAAGGGCAAAAATAAACACATAAAAAAAGGGATCTGACATCTTGGGATATACCATGCCTTATTATTGAGATATATGAAGAATGTATCCTTTTGTTCCTACTTAGTTGTATCTATGTGCATTTCAGATTTTCCTCCTGTCTAGTAACTATTTGTCTGCTGTCTGATTTGAATGGGAAGTGTCTCACTGACTTTTTTATACTACATCTAAACTGCAAGGAAAGAAGAAATAGAACATGCAAGTGTGCATTCTGGGCTGATGGTGTTATAAATCTAGAAACATTATTCCTTTTCTTGCATCAGTGTTTCCACTCATTTCTACGTGCTCCCAAGCTGTTAGGAGAACACTTGACAGAGCATAATAATAATTTTCTCTCTCATGCCCTTTGTGATCAGTGCACATATCATCCTCTGTGAAGAAATGAAGAACTTATGCTGAGCCTACTGGCTTTCCTCTCATGTTTCTACAATGTATAACCTCTAATCTCTTACTTTAAAACTGCTTTCCTCTTTTTAAAATCTGACACAAATAAGTGAATTAGAACTACTAAATCCCAGAGACTGCGCCCTTATCGCAACATGCAGTTTTCATACCCTGTAGACCAGGAACAGCAAACAGCATGGCATCAGCCCTGGGTTCTGGTCTGTTTTCCTGGATTGCTAATCCTTGTAGAAGGTGGTTTTGGGAAAAAACTAACTACAGTCAGAGTTTACTCCTAATTCCCTGCAGACAGAGGGTTTATATAATGGTTTAATACTCAACAACTAAACCACAGTTAGGAAGTGAGAAATTCTGAGGTCCATTGAACATAGCAGATTTTTTACTGACTCAGTCCAAGGTTATTTCATAAATTAAACCAAAGGTTTAAAATACCATAAAAACGGTATTCCAACCACCCACAAAAATGCAATTTTATATGGTTTAGTTGATACACAATAAAAAGATTTTTAAATGTTCTGGTTTTAAGTTGTCCAATTTTCCTATAAATGTTTCTAAATTGTTTGCCGCTCTGTACAATATTGTCATAAGGTTGTTTCTTTCAATTTCTTCAGTTTAAATGTCTATTCAATATCATGTATTAGATCTTGATCTTTAAGTCTAATCCAAACAGTAATTTATTCATTCATATGTACCCATACACTCACACCTCAAAAGTTTCCATACAGAAAAAAGTTTCAAGAAAATTATGAATCTTGATCACAATTTACATGTGTACAAACTTACAGCTTTCCCATGCACTTTTAAATTATTTTAAGACTGAATTGTCAGTTATTGTAAAGCTGTATTTTTCTCTGCTACTACATCATAAAGAATACCATGCACAAAGATGTGAATGGAGAGCAACATTACCTTCTTATATCTCCTCTCTAATTTTTTTCTGCTTCTTTTTCTTTTTTTTTATTCTATTCTTTTTGCTTGTTTGTTCAGGTTCTTTAGTGCAATTTATTTTAAAATGCAGCACCAATGGGAAAATGCTGATCTCTAATTTTAATAATGTAAAAGTTAAACATTTTGTCTGAACTAAGAATCTAGGCTGCCTCAGAAGTCAATGGGGGAAAAAAAGATGCTTTGAGAAGGTGATTTATTCTATTTCACTTGGGTTCTTCAAAACTTCCTGACATTTACTTGGAAATCAGTGTCCTGACTCTTATTTATACTTGATAAAAAGGAATTATTTTCTTCTTTTTTTGTCTTCTATTAAAACTTCCAAGATGTGTGAAGTTACATGTCCCTTGGACACAGTGATTTTTCAACAGTCATTGCAGAAGAAATCTTGGTGTCTAGACTAGAGCTGATAGCTAAAGTTGTGTGATTTACCTACCTGAAGTCCTGAAAGCCAATGAATTTCCATCTCTTTCCCATAACAGAGAGCTAAAGATGATGCTGAAACTAGCAGCTCTGGAAATATTGCATTCTAGGTGGAAGTCATTCACCCTTCAGGGAAGCTGACAGAGCCAAGTAACAGTGGGATTTATCTTGTTGCTATGCAATTTCAATATATATTGTTTTCCATAAAATAAGAAGCCATTCAAATTTTTGATGTTCCATGACAGAATTACTGAACTTAATCAAAATGCCTTGAAGATACTAATATTTGGAAGACAGTTTTTCTGCCAAAACATAAACCAGAGAACTTGATCTCTAGCAAGAGCAGCCTCTCCATAGTCTATACATAATATTAAATAATCTAGCTGACCAAAAGTTCACCAGCCTGCAGGGGGTCCACCTAACAGAGATACAGTTGTCTAAAACAGACTGTAAGAACAGGGCTGGCTGACACAACACCGTAATTTTCCTTTTGTTCTCTCAAAGCCTCCAGCCGTTCTCAAAGTCCTCCAGCATGTCCATGAAATTTGGTGGGCATTTAGAAGTTAAATGTGAAGGGCTGCACCCTATCTCAGTACTTGTTTGAGAACCAAAATCTCACCAGGCTGAACCTGGTGTCCCTCTGTTTCACATAGGTTAGTGGTACCTAAGGGGTAAGTGATTCCTTGCTGAGAAGAAACGAACACAGAGCAGCTGATGTGTAAAGCCTCAGCAGATAAACGCTGTCATAACCATGTTCCCTGAGCTGCACTGTGAGTGGGCAATAGCAGCAATCCATGAAAATAAAAGCAGCTGAACCAAACACAGCAAGAAACACTGCCAAGTAGCTCAAAGTAGGGTCAGTTATGAAACACAAGGAAAGAAGAAAAGAAAAGCCAAGAAGCTGCTGTGTAGCAATAAACCTTGATCAGAACTTATTTAAAGTGATCAGAGAGTCCAAAAAAGGTACTTTTATCTATTTTTCAGTCTTCTTAGACTTCTAAAATCTTTGCTTTCATTACGTTCAAAGCGGGAGGACTTGGGTTAAACTTGAGCAGGATTAGCTAAGGCAGAACTTTCAATAATGTCTCAGCTACACTTGCAGACGTTTATACTTTACCCTTTTAAAGAGGAACAAGAAGTGGAAAGCTTTAATCACCTGCCAATTTAATATTTTCATAAGAAAACCTAAAGTTCTGTTAATGGACAGACGGTTAAAGTGCTATTATTAGTTAATATTAAAGAAAGAAATCCAAAGACTGGAAGAGGCTTTGGAAGCAAAAGCAGCTGGGAATCCTAGACTAATAGAAATCAGCTACGGAACAGATCTATTAAGTCATCCAATCAATGCTACACTTAATATAAAATCACTCCCAACATCAGATTTGCTAGCGGTCTGTCCAGCCTGGATTTAAATATCATGAGCAATCAGGTTTCTGACACTTCCCCACATTCCTGTGGATCACTCTGCCAGGAATTTTTCCCCCTGATATTCTGCCTATATTTACCTTTTCACACTACTCAATGTATGGTAACATTCCTAAAGTAATTCCTTTCCTCTTTTTTATTGTCAATTATTTTTACAAGACTTTCACTAGTTTTAATTAACCAACTTGATTTATGCTTTCCATTTTAATGTTCTAAGAAGAAAAGTTCTAAAATTACAGGACTTGACCACTTCTCAATTTCGGTGTACTGGATCAAAAGCTCAGCAGAGATTCTAAAGCACCACAGCTAATCTGGAACAGCTTAAAGCCGCTTAATCTCCAAAATGCTTGTGAAGTTATTTGAATTATGCAAGTTATATGTATTTTGCAAGTTAAAGAGATTTTATATTTTAGTTACATCAGCCAGGTCCCCTTCTTTACTCACTCTTTTCCTTGCCTATGACTTTCTTTGATAATTCTGGAGTCATTCCTAAACAGTTGAAGCTTTGTTACTGCTTATTACCACTTTTGAATCAAGATAAGATCAATTATTCAGTCAGTTTTCCTGGGAGAACCAGCATTTTCACATCTTTGTTTGAGGAGTCTTTAGGAAGCTTCCTTGGCCTTTTCTTGCTCCCCTTTGTTCTCTTTCTCCCATAGGAAGCCTGTTGTTTCATCTTCCTTTAAGTCCTGTTCTGGAGAAAGGTGTCAGTAGTAAGAGTTTTTCACCTGTGAAAAGCTCAGGGAATTTGATGGCCACAAGGACTCAGTCATAAAGACAAAATTGCTGGATCACACCAAAATTTTGAAAAAGACAAAAAGACATAGGTTAAAAATTACAACCCTATTCAAAAAACTTGTGTACATTGTTATTCTTGCTCTTCACAGTACTGAAAAACAGTGGCTTTCTCTTGTAAGGCTGACAGGGGGCCATGTACTCTTTATACTTTAGACTGATCATAGGGATACAGAGAGTGACACCACTTATGCCATGTCCAAGTCTTAAAAAGTAAGTTCTTGCAAGTGCAGAGCCCATTTCTGATGAGGAAAGACTTGGCTCAGCATTTAGTAAGGGAAGACTGCTCAGTGTAGGAACAGAAAAAATAAAGCATGAAGAGATCAAGTGACTCGAATACAATGTGAAGGTTGTTTTTAAAAAATGAGGATAATTAGTCATTAGATAAGGATAATTGAATGTTGGGGCAACTTACCTAAGGATACGACAGGCTCTTTAAAACGGTAATCAAATTTGAGTCGGTTTCTAAAAATATAAATTAATGCTTAAATAGAAAATATTGGCCTGAGGCAAAGGCTACTGGGTGATTGCACATCTAGTTTGTGTTATGCTGTGTTGTGATAATCGTCATGTTTCGGAGTCTATATAATAATTTTATTGCAATAGAGGCTCATATTTTCTTCTGAATCTGCCCTAAGTGTTCCTACAAAAGAATGAAAAAGAGAAGAAAAACCCCCAAACCCACATTCATTTTCAGTCTAGTAATTAATCCAAGATTATTAGAGATATACAAGTCTGCTAACCTTACCCATAAACTCTCCAATTTTAGCTTTATTTTCTAACAGAAGTTCCCCATTAATTAATCTAATTCTACCTGACTAGCTTGTGGCAGTTGTACAGCTTGCTCTAATGAGCAGGTTTCTTGGCCTGGTGGCAGATTACCATGTCAAATCAACCATCAGGTGCAGGATGCAGGAAAGCTGGGTTCAAAGCTCCATACATCTTAGGATACAACTGTGTGGTAGCCTGTTAACCCCCTGATTCTGTGATGCCACGTTCCCCCTGTTCCCTACCCTAGCCTTGGCCACTCCCTCGGTTTCTTCCTATTGGCTCCTGTACCCCAACCCCACCCAGGGACTGCCCCTGGGCCATGCTGGGACAAGATGTGACTGGAGCCATCTTACCACCCTCATGGGAGACCCTTCTCTACCTTCTTCATCACCACTGCGCTGTAACGCTGCTGGCTGCCGGAGCCAGATTGCGGGGCTGTCCGAAATGGACTCCGGGATGTGACTGATCTCATGGCCCTGGGTAACTCCCGCCGTGCTCTCAGGGAGCTGCAACCTGCTAGGCAGAGTCAAGCAGTTACAATACAACTGTAAAATATTTCAGCAAAAATCAACACTAGCACTTTCTGGAAGCCCCAAAATAGGAAAAAAAAATTCTCTGATTTAATACTGAATCTCACAATGTAAAAAAATAATTATTTCTTTGTATGCCAGGCTGAGAAAATGTACACTATATTTCAGAAAAATTGAATAGTGATCATCACATACAGAACAAATTTAACAAAACTACAAGGCTTCCAAAGTACCCCAGGATCATTTTACAGACTTCTGAGACACCCTATTGGCTCCTGACAGACTCCTAAGGTTTAGAAACACTGTTTTCAGTCTAAAAGGTGAGGCAGTATCAGGTTAATATTGTATATTTATTAGAAAAGACTGACTTCCTGGTACAGCCTTAAATTATTAGTATTGAAATAGTGGTATTAACACAGTTTATGGACTAGGAAAAAGAATTTTGGTTAAGGAACGAAATGCAGAGTCAGGAAATCCAATTTCATTTCTTGCCTCTGGTACAGATTTTCTGGGTGGCTTTGACTGGTTAGGAATATGTGCTTATATCGAAGCACATATTCAGATTGACTAATTTAGATGCTGTATAATATTAAATTGTAAGGGCAGGATATTTTTTGTAGGTATTTAAAAATCTCAGAGGAACCTGCCTTCAACACCTAAAAAAGGAATTTAGGTATCTAATTTTATTTGTGTGAGAGCCAGGCACCTTCTTTTGGTGATCACCCTACTTGAAGTAAATACCTAGAATACATTTTGTAAAGTCCACTTATGGTGGTACTGGACTTACAGTATCACTGGAGAGAAATTCATACTACTAATAGTTCATTACTACTTCTTTTTCAGCTTTCTTTAAATTAACCCATTTTAGGGTGGTTTCCATTTCAGGCTGCACTAGTTTCTTCAGCATCAACATGAAATCTCCAGTTTTAAGTAAAATAGACTCTAGTAAGGGAAAAGATGGATTTTTGCAGTGGGCAGAATAAGAAAATCTTGTGAAAAGGAATATAAAGACCAATAGCAAAAATATTCAGTTTTGCTCCTAATCTACATAGTAGAATAGGAGCAAAATCATCCCAGTTGGTTTGAATGAGGCATAAATGGGTTGGAAATGTGAAGGCAAACTTCTTGAAACAAATACCAGGGATTTCCAAAATTATTTCCGTAACAGACCTCTCATTGTGAGCATTTTTAGGAGATGTACTCAATAGACCACCAGGTATTTTTCATTCCCTTTCCATCAGCACAATTTATGCCAGTCTGTACCCACTATATGTCTAAAGAAATCACTTTAATTCACAGTTCAACAAAATTTCTAAAAATTCTGAGTACAGACAGGTAACATAGTAAGAAAGTTTAGGATTTTTTGTGTGTCATTTTTCATAGTTTAATTAGACAAGAAGTAACAAACAAATGTTAATACCACAACTGTTAATGTTTCATTTACATGTGATTGACTAAACTTTTGAGGCTTGTCTGATCACCTTTTTTTTATAATTTAGCCATAGCAGTAAAAAAAAATTACTTGTCATCAGCATATACACATTCATTGAAATCTGCAAAACCACTCACTCACACAGGGTGATGACCGACAACGACTTTTAGCTGTCTGAAATGTAGGTACCTTGTCTAAACTAGTTATCCAGGTTTACTGTCCATTTGGTGTACAGTCAGAGATGTTACCAAGAGAAGACCAGCCCTACCTTAAAAAAATTTTCTAAGATAACTTCCAAGATTTTACCTTCTCCTCCTGAATTGCTTTTGTTTTCATTGGCTACAGGGAAATGATAGTCAGGACTGAGCCTAGATGCCTTAGAGCTGAGATTAGGTCAGATGGATCCCACCTGGATGCTGGTTTAGTCTCTTAATTCTCTTATATTTAGGAAGTTAATTATCTTGTTAGTTATAATCGCAAAACTATGATTAAAGCCAATAAAAGATGAGCAGAAACAATGGATTGAACAGTACAAGTTCAGAGGGACCCTTGACTCTAGGCAACACTGTGATTGGAAAAAGGAACCCTTCTATATCATCTCCTGCTACAAGGGATATCTGTAATTTGTATTTCCTCTTTTCTGAGCACTCCACTGCAGCTTGTTAACACTAATGGCAGCAAATGAACTATTTTCATATGACAGAAGTGGAGGGAAGTACCTACAAACTCTGATCTCATCCTTTGATATTTCCATAGTGATTCTCAGATCAGTGGTGCTGGGCCAGGTTATGGATGGGAGTTCTCTATAGCAGAACAATTTAGGTTGGCTTGTTTCAGATTGTGCTTTGCAGACTGCACGTTTCCCTCAGACTCTCCATTCAGCAGGGAGTATAACAGGCCAGTTCTAACATGAAAAAAGTTATGCCTGTCCATAAATTATATGTATTCCTCCTCATCAAATAAGTTGCTTGGACTGTGATAATTTCTCTTTTTATGCCAATATATTTTTCAGCTGATTTATGGTGCTTCCACTAAGTGTGTGATCTCCAAGTATCTGGAAAAGAAGCCATGTGCTTTTGCCTTGAACTCACAAATGTCAGTCCCTGTGCTTTTGAGGGTGTGAGTGATTATTAATGTTGTCTTATGCTGGCTTTCGTATCAAACTCACACTGGCTAAAATCACAACACAAAAGTCTGTGTTTCCTAGCCTCTGACTCCAAAACAGTGTTTTTTCACAAGTGTTAGCAATGCCCAAATACCCTATTTTGCTCACTGGAAAATGATGAGCAGCATTTCTCTAGAAAAATGCACTTACCACACAAAGTAACTATTCTGTTTGATTCTTGTAAGTTATATCTTTAAAAATAAAACCCATTACATACCAATGACTCTCTGTGGAGTTCTTAAATAATCAAAAGCACCCTGAGAATCAGTCCCCATTCTTCACAGAGTGCACTTGAAGCTGTGAATCTCCAGGCACTTGCAGGTTTCATGCACCAGCCACTTTCAGAATATACTAGAATGTATAGGGATCACGACTTCACCAAACATGATCAATCTCTCTTTGTCTCACATCTTGTCATACACTGAAATCCTACTTATTTCTCCAATACACATAAGCAAGCATAAAAAGAAGTGAAGAGTTTAAATTCCTCTAATCTGAATCTTTTTCATATACACAGTCTAAAACACTGTGAACATTTTAATTGATATGTAGATTTCAGCTGATCATCACCATAATGGTCTTTTCATTGGCACCACCATTTCAGAACCTCACAAGCTCTGATATAATAGTAAAGAATAATAAAGCTATTCTTCAGAAACTTCAGAAAGGACTGCTATCCCATTTTTTTCACATGCTGAGATCTTTCTGAGAGTCTGTATATTACCTTTGAATCTGGGCAGAAGTGTTGCACTTTTATAATATGTCCCAAGAAGTCTACTGTCTCTGAGACAGCAAACATCTTTCTGCTGTTTAGACTCACTAACTGAAAATTGACTGTTAATTGATTAATCTGGGTGTATTCTATGGTTTATTGCCATTGTTTGTAAATCTGTTCGTTTCCATGTAAGACAAATACAAAGGCAGTCCAGTCCCCAGAAATCTTCTCCCTCAGATATAGATAGAGAAAGAAGGTACTCAGAACTGCTCAACAAATACCTCATGTAACCAGCTACCTCTGCTCACTTTCTTCTCCTCACTGAGAGCCTCAAGAGTTGGGTACCAAAACTACATGCCTAAGCTGGGGCCTACCCACAAGTCTGAAAAAAATGCAGGGGAAAGTTTTATATGTACTACATGTACTTTTTGCTTCTTAGTTTGGTTTTTGGATGTGTTTTTTTTCTTCTTCCTCTTCTGTTTTTCTTCTTTTCTTTCTCTTTTATGGCCTTTGAATAGAGATTTGAATCAAGAGAGAATTGAGGCCATGTGTTAGGATATCATTCACATGCCTTCCTGCAATGTTCTGTGTTAGTATTATCATTTTCTTTTTGGCATTATTTCTGTGCAATGATAACAGCAATTCTGTGTCAATAGAATTATTATGAAAGTGTGATATTTACTGTTATCTTGGTCTTGCCTGAGCACAGAATTTTATTTGCTAAGAAACATGTGTGATATTTTTGAAGGGAAAATAATTGGTCACTGAACAGTCTTAGAAGGATGCCAGCATGAGTAGATGAGATGCATTCTGCCACTGGAATCAGCAGATTTTGTAATTTCATTGCAGTATTGGGTTTTTGCATGCACAAGACGAAGATTTGTTATATATCCTCTCAGTCTGACCATTTGGTCTATCTTTCTGCTGTCATTTTGCTAACTGAACTTAAGCCTTAGACTTGAAATCCTTCTTAGTTAATTCATACAAGAAAAGTTTTCATCACCTTCATTTGTGGTGGCCGGTGGGCCAAGGGACAAAGAGAGTCCACTGGTGGGACAGTCCCTAGTACAAGAGATCCTCCCCAGCTTAGGGTGACAAAAGAGGCTTCCCCCAGGATGCTTTGAGGGTGTTCTGTTACATTAATGTACCCCAGTTCTGCTTCCCTTGTTGGCCCGTTGGCCTCCCCGCCCCTTTGTACCTTAAATGTCCCTACCTTAGAAGGTTCTCCACTGTCTGTTCCCCCCATTGGCCCCTGCCCCATCGCCACTCCCTCAGAGCTCCCCATTACTTCCCTTACCCTAGTCCCACCTGCGTACCACCCCCGTGCTCTCAGATCATTGGTCTCTGATGCTCGGTCCGCTCCCATATATGAACCTGGACCCTCTCATGTTCTTCATCTTCGTCCCTGGAACCCTTGACGAGTGTGGCTGCATTAAACTCCTCCTGTGGAACACCCTATGAAGACCATTCCTGGCTCTTTGTTGTTGATCCATTCCTGGAGCTATCCGTGTGTGTGTGCATGTACGCGTGTGTGAGTGTGTGGTGCTCCTGCCGAGCAGCTTCGCTTTGGAGATGCTTTTAGGAAGGTCACGGCACCTCATCATCCGGCACTGACAAGCTGCAGACCGCGACATTCATTCAGAGAAATGACTACAAAAGTGAGTGTTTGACCATCTTTCTTTTTCTGGCTTCTCAGTGTTAAAAATCTGTATATTAGGATCCTGGTGTCAGAGAAAAGCATGAGAGTAAACAAAATAGCCTTATTTCAAACTTACTTAGTTATCACAGCTTTTTAATGTCAAATTAGTTCAGAAAATCAACATGCAGTTGCTCCTCAGATTAATGGAGTTCTAAGTGACAGAAAAAAAGAAATAGAATATGTTTATGTTATTTACACAGAGTAGCTGTAGCTTCACTGAATTGCATCAATATCTATTGAGATTCAAACACATGTTCAGCTAGATCAGGTTGAAAAGATCTTTTAAATTAAAAGAAGTGCTAAAATTGTTATCTTGACACTGCAGGGAAGGTAAATCTGAAATTTTTTGGTTTTTATTCTAGAGCTACCTTGAAGGTTATGGAGGACCAGAGAAATTGAAATTAAACCTCTCATTATACTTTAAAAAGTCATGTTAATGTATTTTCCCCTGGATGATAAGTATTTTGGATTAACAGGAACACTGAAAAAGAAGACAAAAACAGGGAAGGGAGAATGGCAACTGAAAATCAGAAAGATTTAGAGATATACAGGAGATAACGAAACCCACAAAACAAGCAAATGGGAGTACTCCACGAAACTATCATACAGAAGATTAAAAAACATAAATACACTTGTTTGTTTTTCTTTCCGCAGAGCAAAATTGTAGTGTTCATCTTCACAGTAAATCTTGCTCATCAAAAGCATAGACTAGCAAAAACAAGTGCTAGACAAATATCTGAGTGTCCAGAGACAGCTCCTACAAATTATGGACCTAAAGCAAACTGTTTCAGGAAACCATGGAATATCCTGATTTTGAGATGCTGGGAATGTACAGCTACAGCTTCTTTGAGCATCTGCTCCTGGGCGCCATCTCAGGCAAAACACTGCACAAGAGGAAAACTGTTTTGCAAATTATTCTACCTCAGACTCATAGAATCATAGAAGATTGGAAAAGATCTTTAAGATCATTAAGTTCAGCTGTCAACCTGGTACTATCACCATGATCATCATTAAACCATGACTTCAAGTGCCACATCCACATGTTTTATAGAACACTTCCAGGGATGGTGACTCCACCACTTCCTTGGGCATTTGGTTCCAATGGTTGACAACTCCTTCCATGAAGAAATTTTTCCTAATATCCAATCTAAACATTCCCTGGTGCAACTTGAGGCCATTTCCTCTCCTCCTGTCACCTGTTCCTTGGTAGAAGAGACCAACCACCACCTCACCACAACCTGCTTTCAGGGCGTTGTAGAGAGCAATAAGGTTTCCCCCGAGTCTCCTTTTCTCCAGACTAAACAACCCCTCAGCCTCAGTTCCCTCAGCCTCTCCTCATCAGACTTGTGCTCCAGACCATTCTCCACCTTCGTTGCCCTGCTTTGGACACTCTAAAATTTATAACTGAAAGGTCTTTAATGTTCACAGGCTGTTTCCCTCTGACTTGCTGTAGTTTTGGGGTTTATTTACATAAACAAATAATAACCCTCATTCCCTCCAAAAAACAAAATGTCTTCTATTTCAATGAAAGCTTCAAAGAAGCTTGAGGACACTCCTCCTGGAAATGTGAAAGCAGGCTTGAGGTTCAGGCCCTTCCCTTTATCAGTGCTTTTACTCACCATCTGTAGCTGTGGGGTGCCATTACAGCTCAGTATCAGATAATATCCTGTGTTCTGGCACAGCAAGCAATGAAAGGTGATGAGCACTGCTTCCTACAACCTCAAACTCTCTGGGAATCTGACCAAAAGATGGCTTCACCACCAAGAATTTTGTTGTGCTGGGATGGGACTCATGCCTGGACTTTATCTGTGGGCTGGAGCTGGCAGAAGGATGGGTTTGGTTGGCATGTGGGAAGTACAATGACTAATTCAATAAGGGAATTAGTACCATATGTAGAATATCCATACTGTTGCAAAACATGCAAAGAGAAGGCAGTCAAAACCTCAGATTTAATTCTGCTTCAGGACTAACACAGCTACTGCTATTAGTTCCCTTTTAAAACCTATTGAAATGTTTGTGTAAAGAATACGTGTGGTAACCAAATATGATTTTGCTTTATATCACATGAGGTCACAACTTTACATTTACTATGGGTCTAAAGTGTTTCACCCTGGTTTGAACCTCAGCCTACCACAATTACAGTGTTAGAGTTCATCTGACTTCTCCCAAAAGTCTTTGTGGGCTATTTTATTATTTTCATGATGAAATTGTGGAAATGTCATTGTATTGCTACTGATGGTTTACTGTTCATGTATTTGATTTGGTGGCACTGAAAAGCTCATGCCACACATCCAAGCAATGGACAACCACAAAAATTAACTTTGTGTTGCCTATTTGATGAATACATGGTTTAAATTGTTGGTCGTGGCATGTCTCAAAGGACCTGTGAAATGCATTTGGAGCCAGCCTTCCTCATCAGCTAAGTTATGTGTGAGAGCTAAATAAACTACCTTGGGGAAAGGTGAAAAAAGAGAAGATAATCAAATATTAGAAAAAAGGTAAAATAAAAATCTGATTTATATGATTTTTAATGGTTATTTTTAATTGAGTTGACAAATACATCATGAGGCAGAGGTTAACTAAACAACCCGTGATGAAAACTATATAGAGTAACTTAACATAATAATATGTAGCATGAAGCAGAACATTCTGTGATGTTTCAGGACATGGGGTATTCCCTCTCTTTCAGTTAGAGAGCCTTTATTACACACTAACTGTATCTTGATACTCAAGCAAGAAAGATGATGTGGTGACAGATATTTAAGATTGTGAACTAATGTTCAGTCTTCCATAGAGAACAAGAAAAGCCAGTAGAATTTTTTCACCCTAACAGCTTGCCTTTTCTACTGCTCTCTGGGAGTGGAATTGAACAATGGTTCCTGAAAGGCTGGAATGGGCTTTGGGACGGGAACATAAGAGACTGCAGTCCATACTCTCAATTTTTTTATTTTAACCTTGGTATGTCCTTGAAACTGAATAACACTAGCAGGAGTGCTTTAACCCTCTCTTTTCCAGTTGTTATATAGACTTTTAAAGAGCTTATCATGCAATTGTCCATCTTCTGTCTCAGTCTGACACAGCATGAGTGTTAATGTTCTTTTGAAATTTCAGGATTTGTGAGATGGGACTCTGTTTTAAAGGAAACTGTAATTGCACCTGACCAGTTGAACAGTTAGGCACTCTAAAGAGGGTCCACTTTAATATCCATAGGTTTGTAGCAAATCAAAATCCATGACTCTATTGACAAAAAGCTACAGATCAGATGAAGGATCTGTTTTACAAGAAGGTGAATCATTCTTAGTGTCATCAGGTTGTGCCAAACAGGTCTTAATTCATTTGTTCACGTGCAGGCTAGCACCTCTGGGCTACATCTGCCACCTAAATCATCTCATTTAACCTCCAGCAATTTCAGAAGGGATCTGCAGTAGTCATGTGCCATATTCACTGTTTGCAAGAAGATCTCTCAGATGCTTTACATATCTCAGAATGTATTAGACATTTGGTGGACAGCTGAATCAAATCCTTTCCCCACTTAGAGCCTGAAGCTGATGATGTCCCAAATTTTACTGTTCCACTCAGAGGAACAAAATAAGAAGCAATCTTGTTATATATTACTGTCTGATATATTTCAGCAAAAGATCTTGATTTGTCATGGTAATTCATTGTTCACAAATTCATTTTGATTCAATAAGTTTCTTTGGATATGTAGCTCATTTAGACCAAATTCTTTTGTTGATTTTGATCAGTATTGGGTCATTTCCCCAACAATGCAAGCCATAAATGAGTAACAGCAGAATTGTGTAGTTTCTAGACATAAAATCTGCCTTCCAGCTATTCTCAATGTCTGTTTTAGGATTTCATTTTATATGGCAGCTTGATGTAGGTGAACACACTGATCAAGATATGGCTGAAATTATAGGTAAAGTTTTATCAGTACTTGTCACTGTATAAAATATTTCAAAATGTTGACACAAGTTCTACTCTCCTATGTCATTCTTTCTTGGGCAGACAGAAAATCACAAGGGTGTAAACAGCATGATCTTGGAGCCTTGCTCTGGAAAACACCTGTAGGTTTAATGACATCATTGATAGTTTCCTTCTGATTATATCTGTCTAAACATTTAAATCAGTATCACTTCCCAGAGTACATTCTGATAGTCAAGATACTGGCTGGCAAAATGGATCTGCAGCACCTGTCCTTCCTGAGCCATGCAAGGCCTCCATGAGCAGAGTAGAGCCGCGTCCTTTCCTGGATGACGCGGACTTTTGAGAAGGCTCTCTGTTATCCCACACCTACTGTAAAGCTCTGGTTTATTACTTGGCTTGTAGTAAGAAGAGTTCACCCTGTTGATTGCCAGATGAAGGAAAGCTCTGGTTTATTACTTGGCTTGTAGTAGGATTCCTAAAAGAAGAGTTCACCCTGTTGATTGCCAGATGAAGAACCTGTTCATGCCCTTCAGAGAATTTGCAGCTCAAAGGCTGGCACCGGAGAGCTTCCTCAGCTGAGCACATTGCATGGTGACCTCCCACAGCTCACAGAGAGAGGTCAGGTGTGGAATAAGGGAGAGGTGGACTCAAGGAGAGGAAGACAAACCAGTGATAACATCAAAGGAGAAGAGCAGACAAACCAGATGTAAGGCTGCAGCCTTACATGGATCACCTGAGATCTTTGTTCACCTTTATATTGTTTCAGACCCACAACTAGAAGCACACTTTTGTGCATGGACCCATCTCCATTTTCAGTACAAAGGTGATGTTGTTTCTCTAAAACATGGATTCTTCTAATGAAGAAGCAGGTAAAAATTATCTGTGCTGTCCTTTACCAGAACATCCTAATATAGAATGTTTTGATAGCAGCATAAGATTCTTGGAGTTGGAGCTAAAAAGGGAATTTCCTAAGGGAAAACTAGTATAGTTTTTTTTTTTTTTTCTCTTTTGCCAGTTTTCCCACTACAAATAATCAATATTATTACCAGGTTCAACCCAGTACTAATGATTTCACATACACACATATTGCACCAAAATCTTGCCGTTTGAGTACATCTCAGAGACAATTCTGTTTCTCAAACTGAGATTTTTCCTCCAGTAGTAATCATTTTCCCTCAGGAGTGCGAAGCATTCATGCTTCTCTGTCCAAAGAGGAGGTCCAGCTAAAACAGTTCCCCAGCAAAGACACACAAAGATGTTCCACATTCCTGGATGCTTCCTCTGAACTATAGTGTATATAAAAGCAAGGGAAGAGGCTATTCATCCTATGGGGCTTAACCACCATAGTAGGATAAATTATCTGCAAGGTAGGCTCTCATCTCATGCCTTTGTGATTACACAAGATGAAGCACAAAGCAAACTTTTATGCCAGCACATCCAGCTGACCTTTGCAGGCAAGATTTGCTGGCTCTTTCCCCTCCTTGAGCATCCCAGGGGTGTTGTCCAGCTTAGAAAGCAGAGAAAGGAGAGTAGCCTCGGGGACAAATAATCTGTCTGTATGGGAACTATGTAAAAAATTGAAACCTCATCCTTCAGTCCTCAACATCAGCTGTGACTGAGAGTAAAAATACTAACATTTTCTAGTAGTAAATAGGTGTTCCTGGTAAATTAGGTGTAGTTTCAGCAACTTTGAGCCCAGGTTGAGATCCTGCAAAATAATGCCTTCTATAGACAGCATTAGTCAATTCATTATTTTGTGCTCTTCTAATAAAAAAGGAAAGAAATCTCTATTTAAAGCATGTTTGGTATCATCCTCTATTGGAAACGGGATTGTGGTCTAGCCATTGATAATAAGGCAAAACCAAGGAAAAGACTAATGGCCAAATTCACTCTCAAACAGAAATGAGTCATACAAATACGAAATTAAAATTCTTGGGGTTTTCCTTCCTTTTCCTTCTATACATTTTTCTCTATTCTTTGGTCTCAAAACTGCTATGTTTTCAATTATAGTCCTTCATAAAGAATTGTGCTACAAAATAAAGTCTTTTCTGTTATGCCCACTATTTTTATGGGGCCTCTTAAGATACTTTTTTTTTTGTAATATGGAAATAAATAGTTGTACCAAATGTCTCATGACATTCTGGAGATCTATTTTTATAGTCACCTTTGCTATCAGACATCTTCAGCCCTTTCATAACCACAAATAGTAAGGGCTGACTTGTTAAACATAGCATACATCTCAGAGGGTTTGCAATCTGAAAATCGTTGCCTACAAAAAAAGAGTAAGTAGAAGCATAAGGACAGCTTGGGCCTCCTCTTCCCTTCTACAAGATCCGTGCAACTGATATGCCACTCAGGAAAGAACAGAATGTTCGGACACCTGTGCCAGCCAAGTACTCGTCCAAGAAGTTTCATAATCACGCTTATTTATGGAATCGGAATAGGATGCCAAGTCAGGTGGGAAAAGAGAGATAGTGCTTAAGTCACAGTAAATATTACCCAGTGAGGGGGAAAGGGGAAGCAACGCTGTTGTCAAGTGCAGAGTAGTGGGTGAGAGGGAGGAGGAAATTGCAGAGAATTATTAGATCCCACAAATAGCCGGAAGAGTCAGCAGGGAGAGGGATGTGGTAGAAGAAAATGGAAGGTCTTACTGAAAGTCAGGGAAAAGAAATAAACTGAACACCATAAAAACAGTTTACAGAATCCCAGTCTCTGAAAGAGGCACCAGCAGCAAGAGAAAATAGTCGGTGTTAGCCTCCCTGAGGATGCATGGGTGCCACAGGATTGAATGCAAAAGAAAACACTAACCTGGCCTTCAGGAAAATTATGAGGTATCCTATCTGCTCCCTGGATTTCAGGGGATGTTATTCAAAGGTAGGAGAGAGGAAGCACCTGGGCACCTGGTTGACTTAAACCATGGAATGTCATTTGCTCAGGAAAAAGTCACTAGAGAGGCAAACCACCAGAGTAATGAATGACGAGCAAACGAGAAGCTGAAATAGGAGAGGAGCAGACTTGAAATGGTTGATAGGGATGCTTTCAAACTCAGCCGGTCACCTCATATATTCTCCACAAAACTTTCAGTTTCCCCCTTGAGTCCTTCCCATTCAGTCTTTGTTTGACACTCTTACCAATCTACATTTCCTAACAGCTTTTCCAACTCCCATTCCCTTTCCTGATATCCTTGCCAAATCCAGGCAGTATCTTTCACTTTTTCCCTTCCCCACATCACATACCAGAACATAATTTTCACAGCCTGAGGGTGCCAGCTCCATGCTGTGCATTAAAATGACATTAAGCATTTTGTGGATCAACGGAAGCTAGAATATTTTTTTTGATGGGGTGAGGGTAGAGGGATGGAAGAGAAGGAAGAGGCCTTGTGACTGGGCCTTCTTTAGCAGAACATCCTATAAGAAACATATGATAATGTAATCATCGCAGATATTTGACAAATGCTACTCAGTTCATTTTTTCCCTTCCTGATGACATATCCCAGGCTTTGCACTGAGCTTCCCAAAGATAGATTGTGCACACAGCAAATATCTAGAGGATTGCAAAAGCAAAAAAACAGAAACATGACATTTGGGAGACATTCCTTCACACTGACTTACCTCTTCAGCAAGATCTGCAAATGAAGTTATTAAGATAGGTAACACAAGACAAGGTTATCTGAAAGCAAGCAAATATTTTATCATGAATAGTACATTGTTTAGTTTCAGCATTTAAATTACCGTCCACACAGTAGCTATGTTTTGCCCCTTTGGTAGTATTATTTAGTCTACATTTATTTGATTGCGAAGAAAAAAAGATAATGAAAGCAAAAAGAATAATGAAAATCAAAGAAAAAAATTGCTGAGAATAATATCATATTGCTTATGACTAAAATCACATGAGATTTTACTTTTAATGAATAATAATTTAGAAAGTTATCCTAGAAGCTTCATATAAAAGAAAAAGTCAGAGCAACCTTCCAAAAAAAAATAGTAATAAAGCTTACTACATATGATTATTGGCAGTCTAAGAGGGTATTTAGCAAAAAATAAGGCATAGTTGGAAACATAATTTTCATTTTCTGGATCTTGAAAATACATTTTTTTGAAGGCAGTGCAAAAGTCTGGAGAATTTCCACTTTCCTTAAAAATCAGTGTCATTAAGTTATTTTTCTCTGCTTACTTCCTATTTAAGGACTTTCATTGAAGGGAAGTTAGTATCAAAATGGGAAAATAATTTTTTCATGTTTTCATATTGTTTACAAACTAGAAGGCATGGAAAGCAAAGAATTACAGAAAGAACATGTAACAGAGGACAAGGAAGGAGTGACACTTTTCAGAATTTCATCAGACAAAACAGTCATAGGAAAAATATTATAAAAATCCAAACCCTTGTGCACTTTATGAAAATAGTCTTCCTTCCTGACCAGATTTTCATGTTACTTGTAGTATACTAAAATTGTCTCACTTGGCAGCAAAGGAGCTAATTGTACTTTACCCTTTAGAGCTCAGATAACAGCTGATCCATCTTGTTGAGTTAAATCTCCTTGGACGATGCTCAGAGTGAGATCAAGGCTTCATGTTCCCCCAGTTCTCTACCCATGCTGAAGAGGTCACACTTTGATTCCTGGACTTTCATGCAGAAAAGAATTTACAGTCTCTGAGATGCTTTACTTTTCACAGATTTTAATTTCTTAGTCCTGCTTAGCAATGTATCACTTTTATGTTTGGACCCCAAAATGTCAGATGAGAGGAAGGATATTCGGCAAGTCCCTGTGTTTATTTGACATTCCAGAACGAATACATGTTGTGTGGACAAAAGCAATGTTTTACAAGTTTTCACATCACATTCTGAAAGGAGTGTTTTCTTTATAATCTATGTATCTTTATGTAGGCTGCAGGCCAGGTTAAGCAGTGTGATGCAAAGGCTGGGCAGAGGGCCTCTATTCACAAAGGAACACTTATTTCACTTCATCTTACATGACTATCTGTACCGCCAAGCTCCTGCTGAGGGATGTTTTACACACCTCACACAGTGTGCGTTGTGCTCCTGACTCACTTCTCTACTTTAATCCCATTTGTGCAAACTGGGAGGTGGGACCAACAAATCTAACCATCAGCAGTGGTGATGGGGCAGAGGACAGCTTTTGAAAGGGAGCCTATAATTTCAGCTGTTTGACATATCTTGCCATCAACCCATGTTATTGCCAAACATAATTTCTCTAGTTTCACAGTGTCATGCCCTGAAAGAGATTCCTTGGAAAGTGGTAGCAGAACAAACCACTCTGAAGGGATGATATAGTGACGCTAACAGCCATAACATGGCATAGTGCCATGCTCTCTCTTTGAAATGTGCAGTGAGAAACGGCCTGTATTTCCATGGCAATATATTATCTGCCTGAGAAGCAAATGTTGCAAAGCATAAAAATTCAACCCTGATCCATCAGCAACACACAGATATTTTATCAGAAAGACAGTTACTGGTAGAGCACTGACAGAGACATTTAGCAAAAAAAAAGGGTTATTAGTGGACATCACAGTATGTTTAATGCATTGTTCAATTCAAGATTCTTTTGTAATGCTGCAGCTTTTTCATTTGCAGTCAGAGAAGGGGTAAAGGTTCCTAATGGCTCCAGGACTTTGGAAGAACCATGTTCAATTCTTGTTGACCTTTTCTTTTGGCCTTTTGGGTAAATTGGAGCCAGTAAGTTCAGTATGTAAAACTGACTGGCATCCAGTACATACAATTAAAGATGCAAGTGTCTCCACCAAAACCAAAGCAGTATTTGTAGAATTTAGGCCCAACATTTTGATCCAAACCCCAACCACTGAACTGCCATTTCAGCAAATATCTAAAATTATTGTTTCCTCGAGTGGTCTGTAGATGTTTTATTCTCTGTTTCTGCTTATGGCCCAGGTGTCTGGGCTGGTGTATCTCTGCTTTCTACCTGTGGCAGACAGGTACACTGCTCCCTTGACAGCAGACCCTCAGACTCTGTGCTCAGAGCATCTCTCGTCTGCATAGTGGTTGACTTGACCTCCACATAAAACACAACGCTGCCAATTTTTTCTAAAAGTAGTTGTAATTGCAGGTTGTTCCTCCATCTTTGAGAGGAAACATCCCTCCAGCTGGAGCTGCTGCTCTGGCTGCGGGATGCACCTGATCCCCACAAGGTCCTGGCTGAGCCCAGTGATGGCAGGCACCACCTCACCTGCTGAAATACAGTCATCGAGCAGAAACAAATGCTACTTCCATGACCCCATAAAAGACAAAATGGAACACAATTCAGAGGTTTAGTGGATAAGTTACTGGCATGGCTGAGAGAGAAAATTAATTTTGCTCCTTTTTCCTAGATATTTTCACAATCCAAGAGACGTTGAACAATGTATGTATAATACATAATTGTACATAATTGTCAGTTGGAAGGAGGGGCTGGAAGGCAGATTACTCCTGGTGTTCCCAGTGAAGTAGTCACATTTTCTGTCTCTCTTCCCCTATGGTTCTCATTATTCCTTCTGCATAGTGGCATGGCTCCCACAGAAGGGGTGGAAGCTGCCTTTGATCCCACTTTACCTATAACTCAAGAGAATAAATTAACCTTCTTAGTAGTATAATATTTGGGTGTAAATCACTTTTAGTGAGAAGTGCTTGATGCTGTATTTTCCATGTTTTTGGCAGCTTCTAGACTATCACATCAAAGCTGCAGCATAGGTGCTGGCAGTGCTTTAGAAACATCCACTGAACTCACCAGTCTCCCTGGTGGAACATTTAGCTACCTGCTTCTAAAAAAATAGGCAGGATTTAAAAATACTCTGTTCAGCATTTTGTGTTGAGTAATTTAACATTTGTATGCACAAAGATGCTCTGCACAGAGCTTCACAGATGCCTTATTATTTACTTAACTGACCCTGCAAGGACTGATGCACAACTTGCTGAGACTGGAAAGTTTGTCCTTAGGAGAAAAATTAGAATTAATTATGGCTGCACTCACTCAGGACAGCGAACTCCACCAAGCTACCAAAGGAAGGAATTGCATAATGACCTCCCAGATATGCTGTCATGTTCCAGCCATTCATTTTAAAATGCTTTGCAAGACACAGATAAAGGTTATTAGTGATTTGTTGGCTATTAGCGATCTTAGAAGGTCCACTGGTTTTATTTTTATAGATTGCAGATATTTAAAATAATATTTGATGAGCCATAATCAAAATAATAACAATGTATGCTTTCTTGGATTACAGGTGTTATGGTTCAGGAATGGTACTCCCCAATTTAGTGCTCCCTCTGAGACTCTCCAAACCACACTGACACTTGCTCCCTTCCCCCTTCCTCCTCTCCTTCCCCTCACCCTGTGGTGGCTGGAGAGGAGAATTGAAGGCACAAAAATTAAAGGCTTGATAAGAACATTTTTCTGGAAACAGCAATGAGATAAGAAAACAAACAGTAGCAACAACAATATTAATGACAGAGGGCACAAGGAAAGAAACATTATTGCTCACTGTGAAACCCCCTAACAATAGGCAATATCCAACCACCCCTTCTGCCATGCATGTTTAACCAGTCTTTTAAAATTGTACATATTGTTTACCATGTATTAACATATAAAGAATGTTTTGAAAGAGAATCCCAGGGGAATATGTAATTTACATACAGAGAGTTTTGCCCTCAGAATCTACAGATAAAAATTAATTCCTGCTTATTTTGGAAAGTGTTGGACTGAGTAAAGATTTGTCTCTTTTCCATAGTGTCATTGGAAGGAAAACCATCTTCATGCAACTTCCAAGAGTGATGTGACAATGACAACATTGTCTGGCCTCACAAGCCTGACATTGACAGGACACTACAGGGGATGTGTCCACAAAACTGCACTAAACAAGCCACTTGAGTGACCCTGCCATAGCCCATCTCTATTATTAAAGAAAACCAAACTTAATGAGCTTCAAACAGGAGTCTCCAAGCTGAATTACATCATAAGCTTACAATTCTGCTTCAGAAACATTATCTTGGTACAAAAGTTTTCTGTTTTCTGATAATACCACTCCCAGATTACATACAACTTTACAAAATAACATCAGTATTATTAAATTAGGATGTAAAATGTTTCTCTGTCAATAAGTAGGTTCATATACACACATATACGCACCTCATGGTTAGATTTAAATACAGTTGCGTAAGAATTAATTCTTGAACACTTACAAAGAATTTAGTCAATAGCCAAGGGAAGAAAGGCAGAAGAGTGAGATAATGGAAATTAATAAGCAAAGCAGGCTTTAATTCAACTGGAACCATTTGGACCTTCAGCCATTTTGCACTGGGTGCCTGAAGAGGTGTGCCTAAAATTATCATCATGATCTGAGCTGGACTTACGGCTGGAGTAATTCAGATACTGAGCTACAAAGGAATCATGGTGAAATCCTCACACTTGCTCTTTTTATAGCCAGGAGGGCCTTAAAGCCCATAATTCCAGATGACAGAGAGTTCCCCTGACAAAAAAGATGGTTTTAAAGACATGTTTCAAGCACCAATTTCAAACCTTGGCTCCAGTGTACTTGGGTTTATCTGCATGCCTGAGGTTTATGCATTAAAAACCACTTCGTAGTACTGACAGCCTAGCAATAGAAAAAGTTTTTTATTGTACTGGAAGACAGTAATGCCAGAGCTGGTTTTTATTAAATTCACTCATTGTTCCCAATTTTTTTTTTCCATTGAGGGTTTCCCTAAGTAGAGTAAAGTCAGTGGATTTAATTTTATTTTGTTTGTAAACACATCACCTTTATGCAACAGTGTTCAAATTGCAGAAACACAGGCAAAAAAAACTTACTGCAAAAAATGCAAGAGAATAAAATTTTACTGCTGAAGTCACAGCATTTATGTTTCTTACTTTAAAACAAAAAAACCCCACAACCCAACAACAAAACAAAACCACCCCAAACTAACCAAATAAAAATAAAATAAATTGCCAAACTATGACCCTTCACATTGGAACTTTGGCATTTTTATAGAGGACAATAATGTGCAAAGAACATAATGCAAGCAGAGGCCATTGTAACATACTCATAGACATTAAAGCTTTTGTTTCCCTTTCACATTGATGTAGTTCTCTTTTTACTAAGTTTGCTAGTAAGATCAACCAAAACTTTTAAAATTCTACTTCAACTACATATGTTAAGAAAATTATGTTATCAATAACTTTTTGCTTAATATCTAAGCTCCACTAATTAGGAAAGGGTAAAGACATCATTGGTAGATGTAGGGCCAAGGAAATGAATATGTGTTTCTTCACTGCTATAAATAGAAAAGTATCTGTTGTAGCTCCCTCCAAATTTTGAGTTCAGTGCTGATTCAGATGAAGTTACACATTCTGAAACCTCTGCTGTCACAAGTTTCACTATTTCTGTCTGAAATTTCATAAGACCAATTCTGAATAAAATTAAGAAAGAGTCAGAATATCTAGATACCCATCTAAGGGCTTGTGTTTGTCTCCTTTTCCTACAATGAAAGAGGTATGGATAAGTGGATCATACTTTCTACAATCTCAGCTGGAAAAGACTTCAGTAAGTCTCATTAGATCTTGCCAAGATCTAACTGTTGCAATTAGTTTGAGATATGAGGTAAAAGTACACACAACCATTGAGATTATTTTGTGTTTTCAAAGTCTGGCAATTGCAATTAAGTAGAGATTGGTCAGTGAATCTCTGTGTGGCCAAGTGATGGAAGCTGTCCTGGAACAGTGATGTCCATTTATGACCAGTTGATTCTGTGAGGTCCACAAACTACTTCAAAAGAACCTGTGAAAAGTACAAATGAAATGCTAGGGGCTTAAATTCAGTAAATGAGGAATCATACCTTTACAGAAAATTTTTCAAATCAATCATTCAAAAAGGATGAAAACCACTGTTCCAAAATATTTCCATGCCAGTCTACCCCATGAGGGTTAATGGCATACACAGGAGTTCTGCTAAATGTCACAGTAGTTACTATGCTCTAATCCTGATCCCCAAACTACTGTAGCTGCTATAAAATATATAGTAATAATTTCCTGAGGCAGGGTAATGTACAAGGAATGTCAGACCAGGCTCTGGACATATTTGCCTTAGCTCTGTTTTATTAAAGTGAAACTTTTATTAAGGCATGTGGTGAATTGAGCAATCTGCATGATTCATGCAGTTATAAACCTATTGCTGCACTCACAATAAATCAATGAGCCATTGTCGCATGTTCACTGTAGAGTAGATTAAATAATAAGGGGAAAAATCAACGTGGAAGTATTATTCAGCCATATGAAAGCATTAAAAATGTACTCTGAATGTATTAAAAGCACCAAATTGTAGTTGAGCTAAGCTTTATTCCATAAACAAGTTTTCTTGTATGCAGGGTATTTATTTACTCATGGTCTTTATAAGAGTCAATATAATTAACCAAGTTAAATTATGTCTTTTGCTGAGTTATTTCTGATTGGAACACACTGTGATTCACACTGTAAAACTAAGGGCCAAGGCTCCAGCCTGACCTCTGTATACCCTCAGCTGTACTGCTCAGAGGGAAACATGAGAACTACAGAACATGAGAACATGAGGACTACAACTGTCATAGGAAGATGCTGATTCATCACTCCATTGATGCCTGAGTTGCAAAGGGTCATTTTGGGTTGGGGCTAAAAGGAATGGCTGTGGTTTCTCTACATATATCTACATACCTCTGATTGTCTCTCAGGCCGTTCTCAATTCCTATCTCCTTTGGGCAGAGCAAGCCTGTGCAAGGTATTAAGGGGGTAAGTGAGAGTGAAATAGATTAAAGTTCTCTTTTATTTTTTCACAAGAGAAGGGAGGAAATAGGTGAAAGACTTCTACCAGTTCCTGGATGGAACTGTGATTGATATTGATTCAAAGTGATCATGTAGAAGTGAATACTGTCCATAAGTATCCCTGTTATTTAAAGAAAGAAATAAGCACCGAAATGCGTCATGCTTTAGAATTTGTACATGAATTACATTATTTCATAGTAAGAAGCAAAATACACATTCCAGTGTAAATTTATGACTTTCTTCTTCTCTAATACTCTCATTCTCTCAGTGGTTTATTTTGATTGTTTTAAAGACTATTCAAATTAAATCAGAATAATTATAGTAATTATAATAATTATTTGTTGCCATTGTATTTTCAATGAGCACGAGGAATAGAAGTTTGTATCTTTACCATTATAAAATGCCATGCTGAAATTTATTACATTTTCTTTAAAATTACAGGTTTAATCAATGTAATGTAGATTCATTTTCTCTATGTTTTTCCCCACAAACTGCCTGTTACTGTTGCTAAGCCACTGGAAAGGTTGAACAGATTTCTGATCTGACCTCAGGGACAAGAGCTTACCTTCAAGGAGTGGAAAGATCTGTGTGTCCAAGGAACTAACAGCTGACTATATGACAACCACAACTCGCCAAAATCATTCCCAAAATATGCTTTAAAATCTACAAACTGTATACTTGATAATCCCCTTAAGGATAAGTAGTCCAGGTACAAAGGGGAGAATTGAGACTTATGTCAAATTTTTCATATTCTGTCATGTCAAACACCAATTCCCAGAGTATATTTCTTAATTGCAAAGCTGATCAGTCACAGAATCTCCTCGGATGGGTGACTAATTTGAAGCATTCTGGCAACACGTTTTTTGTTTCATTTCTCAGGAAATCAGGAAGTCAAATGCACCATCCAGTGCCATGAGTCATCATGTAGATTTTGGGATTCTTTTTGGCAGGACTTTGGATCCACAGATCAACTAATGCTTTTCTAGAAATTGTCTGTCTTTCTCGTTGATGGCTCTAAGAATAAGGACAATATTTATGATTTATGCAAAGCAGTGTGCTCTCAAAATCCAGTTCTGAAATGGAGTTTAGAGTACTCACTTTTATTTAACAACTGAGTGGTTCCCCATACCAGAGGGAACCCAATATATCATGACCTGCTATGTGCAACTTAAAAGACTATTGTAGGCATTCCCCATCACCAGTTCTACTCACAAGCCAAAGCACCCTGTTCTAGCTCACAACAGTCTACAAGTCTTAATGTTACAGGTTAAAAGGATGTTGAATAAAACAGAGTCAGAGAATCGTTAAGGTTGGAAAAGACTTCCAGGATCATTGAGATTAACCTTTGATCAAACACCACCTTGCCAACTAAACCATAGCGCTAAGTGCCATGTCCGGTCATTTCTTCAACACTTCCAGGGCTGGTGACTCCACCATTTTCTCTTGGCAGCCTGTTCCTATGTTTGACAACACTTTCTGTGAAGAAACTCTTCCTAATGCCCAACCAGAACCTCCCTTGGCACAGCTTGAGGCCATTTCCTCATCCTGTCACTATCACCACACAAAATCACAAACATTTTAAGGATTTCCTCCTTGTGGGAAGAGTTCAACAGCTCATGCAATCTTCTTCCACTTATGCCTAGCCTAAGCTGGCCTCTTCATCATGAAGCTGGACAGGAATAGCTTGAATGCTAAGAAAGGGAATAATAGAAGGAGGATTGGAACTGCCAGTACCTTCAGATCTATGCAGGACCCTGGAGCCAAATCTTTGTGATGCAATTTTTAACTATGATACACTGAAACACCTTGGCAGAGAGCTGGACAACATCCTTCTAGCTTCATCTCCACCCAAGTTAATAAAATGGTGACATTTTTTAAGTCAAACTCAAGATTTTTCAGTATAGGCAGTGACACTTGACCACAGGATGTCACTTACATTTAATAAAGCTGTAAAGATTACTCCAGCTCAGTTTTTAGGATAAAAAGACAAGCTTGTAAGTCCTGTGAATTTTGACAGATTTATGACTTTTAGTAATGTTTTTCTCCATCTCTCAGATAATTCTTGGAGAAGAGAAAAAAAAAAATCTATTTTTTGTCTGTTAAATATGTTAATTACTAGGGAGACACAAATCTGAGCCTGCACTGATAATCTGTTTCTGCTGACACGAAAATTGTCATCAATCTCTTCACAGCTGAATAAAATTAGTGATGGACCTGAACCAAAAGTCATTATAACAATACGCTAAATTTCTAAAACCAAGATTCTACCACAAACTCTTCAAACATTCGTATTTTGGGAAAAGTTTCTCATTTTATTGATTTGTAAGTGATTGATATACCAAAAACTTTCAATGCAAATCAGTCTTTTCAATACCTAAACCACTTTTTAAAGTGGAACTTAAGCTCATAATTTATTGGGATGGTTTTGAAACTTACTTTTTGGCCTACTATCAGTTAGACCTTTTAATTGGGTCTTGGCAAAAATCAGAAGCTGTAAAACTGCACAAAAATGTGCACATTTCCTCCTAGGAACTCTGGAGCAATGGATGGAAGGGCATTTCTGGTAAATACCCTCACTGGACTCTTAATGGATGAAGCAAAAGAAAGACAAAAGGGGGAAATATCTGAAGCAAGACCATGAACAATCACTAATTATTCTGATATTGCAGATTTCATATGTTCATACCTGTGATGTTAGTGTATCTTTGCACAAAGATCTGCTTTCCTCACACCTCCAGTGGAGGACAATGTGGAAGTACGCAGGTTAGCTGTGAGCAAATCACACTGGAACAAGAACAGGTAGGGTTGCACAGACTTGTAGCTTGAAGTTGCTTTATTTTAGAGGGTAAAAGCATTTCTGAGACATGGGAATAAACAGCCAGAAATATTCTCCCCATTGCACAAGATGAGATAACAAGTCAGATGTCAAAACGTGCAGAATCCATCTCCTGACTCCCTGACTCCTTGGTTTCTCTGTAAGATCACAGGAATTATGCATTTGTACTACCCCTTTATTTGACTATTTGAGAACTGTACAAACAGTTTAATTTCAATACAACAAACACCAAGCAGAAAGAAATGTATAAGACAAAAGAAAAAAAAGCAATCAAAACTATTGGTAAAAGTTTCACGTACACAGGTTTGTAGCTTAAAACTTTGGTTCACAAGAACTTATCCTTTATTTTCCCTTTGCAAGGACTTATTCTTTTTTAACCAACAGGTTTTATCTTGTTGAGGGTGAAACCACATTTTCTCTGGCCTGCACCTGAAATCATAACTCAGCATAGAATTTCTTCATCCAGCCTCAAATCTTTAGAGCTGTGAACTCTGACAAACCCTTTAGAGAACTTGATGTAAGTTTCAGATTTGTAATGAAACTCAAGCCTGGGTGAGTTTTGGGTTTCATTACAAAGGTTCTGCACAGCTGCACTAAAAACTCAAACCAGGTTTCATAAAAGTACCTGTTGTATCTAAGCCAGGGAGTCACACTGGGAACTATATTTAATAAGTAAGAAGCTGTAGAAGTGCTGATGTAACTGTGTAAAATGTTTTTTAAAATACAGGAGATTTGACATGGAAACCCCTTTTAAAAATAGTGGAATACTTAATCCAGGACTGTTGTCCCTCTAAACCCAGTGCATTACTCGACCCAGTGCAGTGCTACTTTTGAGAGGAAAGACTGCAGATCATATAAAATTTAGCTCTTGAATATATAATAATTCTGTAATTTCTAACTGTCACAAAAGGGAAAAAACCAACATTTAGCAAGATTGATGGCTGGACTACTTCTTTTGTAACAACCAGTTGTAACACTGCCATGGAGGGGACAGTCTTACAGCTTTTTGCTGGGCCATAATAACATTATTTTGAACTCTACAGCTGCTTGGTTACAAAGGGTAGTCATTGCAAGAAAATCAAATTACCTGACAATTCTGATGGGAAATATTTTCTACCCTCTACAAGACAACTGAATTTCTTTCATTTTCAGCTGTGTTGCCCATTCCTGCAGAGATACTCCTAGAAGTTCCTGTGTGATCTTCAGTCTAGCTCTCTGCATGAAGTTCTGAGAGAAGAAAGCACTGAGTCTTCTATTCTGTATTTGCATCGTATTAAACATAACAGGATTCTAGTTTATGGCTGGGACTCTCGGCCGGGGAAGTTTTCCAGAATAATAGTAGCAATGACAATAGCAGTAAGTATCGATTTTAGTATATCAAGAGTCTTCTGAGCGTGGAAGAAACCAGCAGGACTTGTTCCATCAGAGTGTTTAATGCGTGCTTGCTTTAAGCATACAGATAGGCCAGTTCATTCAACTAAAAATGAGGACATGTAGGCTGTTCTATAAGTTGCATTCCAAAAAGAAAGGCAGAAAAGAGAAAGGTGCTGTCTTGAACCTAGGAAGTGAGAGAATGCATACAGCAAGATCCAGACTCTGACAATGATCTGAGTTGATTCCAAGTGAAGGGAAAAAAATTGGATTGAATGCCACAGGAGAAACTTAGCTGTTAGGAGATTCAAGTATAGATTAAAATGATGCAGGAAAACTAAAGTGAAGCTGAAAGTAACAGTGGACTGTTTAGAGAGGGAAAAAGAAATCCTTAAAAGAATCTAAATAAGGAAATTAAGACATGGAAGACAACACTAACTTCAAAATAGAGAATGGACAAGAAGTGAACATTGTTAAGAATCCCAGAAGTAACCCGGACAGTATTTTTTTTTTAAAGAAGAAAAAAAATTGTTGCTGATTTTTTACTCACTGACATAGGCTTAAGTTTCAACCCTCTGCATGCTTCATATAGCTAAAGAACAGGACATTTTAGAGCCATTGAACACTGACACTTTTCTCAGAGGATCAGCACAAATATCCAACACAACTGTTTCTGCAATTGTGTGACACTGAGAAAATCCAGTATTTAATGACTCTCTGATGAATACCTACACCTCTGAAGTGGTATGGTGATGTCGTTGTCTAATGTTATTATATTGGACAATAACATAAAATATGTCAGAATATTGGCTGGGTCAACACCTGCTAAGCTTTTTTTTCTTGCTGACACTATCTGTAATTATTACTATGAATGTGTTTTGTTAACGTTTACATTTATTTGAAAAGCACATTTTTAAAAATTTTATTTTAAATAAGCATCTGACCAAGTCAACTGCCAAAACATCATTATGACACAAGGGTAAATCATGTGATTTAAGTATTCTTTTTTTTAAAGCATGGTAATAGTGTGACACTTAAAAGCAATTCTTCTTTCTCACTTCATACATCCCCATTCCCAAAACTATATTTCTTATCTGTTTTAATAGGCTATATATTCTTCAGACCAGAGAGTTTATACTTTTGAGTCATCAAGTCTGTCTCATCATGTGATTCCCATTCTCCAACAACTCCATCTTGGAATAAATAACAAGCAATTCTATAAAGAGCAAATGAAAACTTAGATGAGACTCCACCTCTGTTCACGGTGTTGAAATTTATGGCTGTGTAAATGGCTACCATTCATTATATACACAAGTTAAATATTTAGTCATCTCTGCCTCTGTTAAACAGGAATTCTTGTAACACATTTCTGCTGTAATTTATTATATTATACATCAAGCATTTAGAACACACATCTATGTATCTATATGTGCACATATGTATTGGTAGAGCCAAACTGGCAGAATGCCTTACAACAGATTTTGTGCATATTCACAGCTTCTACTGGGCAGTATTTACAGTAATCGCAGATTTTGTGCTCTCTTCCTCCTCTGTCTATCCATAGATGAGTTTAGACTTTATTATGTCACCTAAACTTCCTCCTAGATATGAGATTCTTAGCTGACAACATAACTGAAAGTCAAGTCATTCTTTAATTTAGGCCACAGCATTAGTTCTGAGGTGAGATGCATTGAATTAAATTAAGAAGCTCCTTTAAACACAAAGTGCGGCCTCGGTGTTGAAAGGCAGGAGTTGTACCTGCTAAGATGCAGAGCTGCTTTTCACCACTCTTAGAGAGAAAAGGCCTTTAACAGTGACACAGGGTTTTTCACTTAGAATCTTATGACTACCTTCCCCTTTGTACAGGTTAATTAGACGTGGAGCAGTCAAACACTGATCTCCATCTGTTCTGCAGCTGTCACAACTGAGGCTAAAGGTGCTGATTTTTTTCCAGTGTCATGCTCATGTAGGTGTGCTGGGTGGAAAGCACTATGCTGCTACTAGTATGAAACCCATTGCTCTCTTTAAAAACTTTCAGAAGAAGCCCAAGAGGTTCATTTGGCTTTAGAGGCTGAATAATTTTCTATTTATTCTCTTCTGCATTTTAATTTTTTTAACTTTAACCATGTAGTTTACTCTCTTATTTAATAACTCTATCACTGTCCAGCTGGTTTCAGCCTGGCTTTGCTGAGAAATTAGAACTGGAGCCACTGAAAGCTAATGTTCTTGATGGGGTGTGTGCACATTAATGTACTTAATGTGACCTACCAAGTTACTGGGCAGAAACTGAGCTGCTCCACATGGTCATGTCAGTTTTTCACTCCTTTTTCTCTGCTGCTGGAATAAGAGTTTTGCCTCACACTTGGCACAGGCTAAGAGTGGATAACTGTGGGGTTTTATTTCACAACTGTAGACACCTGTGTCTGAGCTTATCACTGACCAGTCTGGTAAATAAAGTCAGCGCAAAGCACCAATCATCTCATTCTGTAGTAAGTGTCTAAAGAACGTCAGGTGAATCACTCTTATACCACCTGTTTCTCTCCAGTGAAGTTAGAGGAACCTGGAATGACTAGACTGAATGTAGACACATATATGCAGACATCAAAAGTTAAGTAAAATTACTTCAGCAACCTACTAAGGCATAGTAATTTGATTTACTTTATGAGGTTTAATGCAGTCATTGCCACTGTTATTATTTGGATTGCAATAACCTCTAGAGGCAGCTAGGATCTGTCTATGACACACCCAGAATAAATAAAACATCTTAGTCTTCACAGATAATGTCATCCTCTAAGTCTCTGTGTAAATAAGTCAATCAAACAAATGGTGAACCACAAACAGTGCAGGAGGGTCTAAATGGTGACCCTCTCTACAGGCTCCACATACACAAGTGTGGCGAACTGGATGAGATGCATTGAAGGGTTTGTTTTCATTATTTCAAAGCCACTGTCTACTGTTTCTGAAAGATTGCAGAGTTCAGATGAAGCCACAGATCACTAAAAAAGGGCAAATATTATGCCCATCTACAAGAAATGACCAAAAGAAAGATCTAGGAGAGTGCAGGCCAGCCAGCCTCACTTCTGCCCTGGAGAAAAGTACAGAAGAGCTCCCCATGATAAGTATTTCTAGACACATGAATGGTGCAAAAGAGTGTGATCATGAACTCTGTTCAACTCTCGTTAGGCCACATTTCGAATCCTGAATGCATTTTGTTCCCTGCAGTGTGAGAGAGACATTGAAAAATTGAAGAGACTTCAGTGGACAGTTACCAAGATGATTAGAGGTCTAGAGGATTTTACATATGACAAAAGAGTGAGAGAATTATGTTTGTTCAGCCTGGAAAAGAGGAAGTTTAAGGAGGATCTAATCAGAGCCTTTAAAACCTAAAAGCCAGCTTTAGAGAAGATTAATATAAATCCAAAGGATGCACAGTGACAGGACATAAGAAACAAAAGAAAGTGGCTTTAAGGGAAATTCTATTTAGATAGTGAAAAAAAATCATCATGAGAACAATAAAACTTAGGGCTAGCTTGCTCAAAGAAGCATTGGAGTCTCCTTCTCTGAAAACATTCAAGAGTTGGCTTCATAGTGCTGTGAACACCCTAAGACCTGACTTCAACCAAAGTTCATACAAGATGGTCTCCAGAGGTCCCATCCAACCTCCATTTTTCTATGGTTTTATGATACTACAGCAAAGATAACTTCCTTGCCCCTAATAACCAAGACTATAAAATTATAATCTAATCCTTAATTTGTTCCTTGGTTTTAGCATGAACACATATCTGTGCTTTTTTGACTGCAATCTCCTTTGACTGCAAAGAGAATGAAAATTCTGGTGCATATAAAGACATCAGTATGGAGATATCTCAGCAAGTATCTGTGGAAGAAACACCAGGACAAAAGGGACTAAATAGGGCAAAAACCTCTTGGAACAAATATGTTATTGGAGAAGGTTTCTATTCCCTGATAGCTGTTCTGTTTCACCAGCTGTTATCTTCCCCTGAGAGACATGGAGGTCTCTGCTGCAGCATTCACGCCAGGTCTAGATCAATTCTGTATTTGGCCTTATTATAATGAAGGAAGTGGAAATCCCCACTAGATTTTGGGATAGCGTGGAAACCTTAAAAATCCATAAAAAAAGAGTAAGGTAACAATCATTTAGGGAATGCTAGTCAGTAAATCAGTCACCTTCCAACAGGTCAAAAAATGAGACCATATACCAATAGGAAAGGAACAAAAAGGGAACAATAATTCAGAGAGGTATGATAAGCACTGGATAAATACTTCATGTTATAAGGAGTGCTAGTGATAGAGTTAAAAAATTTTGTACTGACAGGTACCTAGATGGTCAGACAGATTGCCATTCAATTTACAGTGGTGAGGATGGGAGCAGCAGCCATAATTCTTAAGTCTCTGTGTTACTTCTAACTCAAGGTTCAATGTGTTATAGGAGGTACCACTTTTCACTTGGGACATAAGGTGTGAGGTCCAGAGTTTGACTGTTCATCATCAACAATCGAATGACACTTTTCATAAAAAGAAAGGTGTCAAGTGTAAAGTTCAAGCCACATTCCAAAATTTGAAATATGGCTTATTTTTAATGACCTGTAACTCAGGTGTGGTTTGGTCACTATTCATCAAAATCCACAGAAGAATTCTCCTTTTCCCTTGGAGTAAGATAAATACTTATCAGGGCAAATTGATTTCTTTTTATCAAGTGAAAGTTATAAGGCAAAAAGAAAGCCTTGCACTGGAAGCTGATGGCCACTGTAATTATGGAAAGCCCATTATTTCTTAACAATAAGTTCATAAAGCTGCTTACGTCTTTAGGGCAAAACTGATTAAAAGTAAATAACTATTAATTACACTAAATGGAAAAAATATACATAATATAAAGGTCTTGTCACGCTGGGTGGAGCACTAAAAATTAACATTATTTGGCTCAGTTAGCACTTCCTAGTTAGAAATTCAGACGTGTGTTGGCAGTCTTTTTAGATTAGAATTGAACAAATGTTTCCTTCTGTATTAGCTGCCCTGACACTCTGCCTGTCAAAATTTTGATCATCAGGACTGAGTTGGAAGACCATTGGCAGTGCAAAAAGTATGAGGTTTTGCTGCATATTGCCTAAAGTCAAATGAATTTTCAAGCACCTTGAGACCAGAAGAGGAGCCTTTAAAATCCATCTGAGGTTCAGGCATTGGCATAGTATATCTAAAAGCAAAAGCACAACTGTACAATATCTCTCATGAACAATCAACAAAAATACAATCTCCAGATATAAAATGTGGCCCAATTCTATTACACAAGAAACAGAGGAAGAGTAGGCATATGGAGCATGGCTTCCTAAGACCTGATAAATTATAGGTTTATGTAAAGTCTAGGTCTTTAATACAAGTTTTATTCTTTGGCCTTGTACATTGTTGCAATGGTGTCTTTGCCATGTCATAACTAGAGAAAAGGAGCTACTTTTGTACGATCTGTTAGATGGGCTGCACTATGTGTCAAAGTACTTACTCTTTCCATTGTTACCTTTATTCCAGAGAATACCCAGGCCAAAATGCATGAGCTTGTGTTGAGGCCTGGAGAAGTTTAAGTTGATAAGACTAAAAGAAATGTTGGCTGGAAGGGACCTCTAGTTGGTCCATTCATCCAGCTTGACAATCCACTCGATCAGATCAGTCATGGCTCTGTTCAGCTGTGTTGAAAATAGCTCAAGGATGGAAATTCCAGCAGTGTTTCTGACTGTCAATTTTTCTAGTTCAGGTGAGACCCAAGAGACCATCCTTCCACCAAAGCCAGCAAGCAGGGGCCCCAGGATGCACTCACAGCATCCACTGCCCAGCACCTATGGAAAATTTTCACTTTGACAGGGTGACAGTTCCAGAGGGAGCAGACAAATTTCCTCCTAGTAACGAGAAAGAGGGAGAAACAGAGAGGAAGAGAAAGAGTCTTACTCACTCTTAGCCTCCCACTATTTTCTGCAATGAAATTTTTTGCACCACAGAGAAACTCTGATCAGTTGCTGTTTCTCAAACTGTGTAATGCTTTCGCTGCACTTTATCAAGCAGTTGTATTATTTTAAATGATCAATAACAAAGTTGTCCATGATTTGAAGGTGAGCTTACAGAAACTGCTTACAGCTTTAGTGCAAGAAAGCCTGTCTCATGTTTTTACTATGCAATTGGTAGAAGCACTACATGTTCTTGGCAGGAAAAATAGCTAGAAACCTCAGGAATGCATGATTTCTAATTTCAACAGAGTGGTAGTTGATTGTAAGTATTAGCATAGCTTAACTTTATCCACTATCCAAACTTAATATTATCCTTTGTTTAATACACTGAAAAAGAGCACTCTCCTTTGTATGACTCTATTGTTTTCATTCTCCAAGGCCAAAGTCAGTGTTGACATAAGCAGGCTCAAGTCCACGAAAATGAATGAAGTTAAACCTCATTTTGCCAGTAATGGAAGTTAGCCTCTGGAGCAATGCTAATTATGGTTTGTTTGTATCAATTAATCAACACAAGGTTAACTTTCAATCAGCACGTGGAAAAAAATGCAACACAATTAAGTAAAAAACATTACAAAGTCCCTTGATTTACCATGAAGTGGGATTTTTCTATAATCACGCGGTACTGGTGCAGGAAGAACTGACCAAAGTGGCTCAGAATAAGCAATTCCCTGATCTACAGCTGTGTTTTCAGCAGGGTTTGGCTCAGGGATTGCCATGCCTCCAAGCTGCTGTGTTCTCACAGCTGGGCTGGTATCCCCTGTGGCATCACACCATTCCCTGTGGTCATGCCAGCTCTTTTAGTGCAAGCTGACATGTCACAAGCACAGAGCTCTGTTGTGAAGTGTAGATATAGCCAAAATGTAAGGTGCACTAAGGGGATCAAACTTCACCCACTAAAATCAGAGTAGCTTTCCTAAAGAATGAAAATAATACTCTGGGTCTCAGAACCTGTCCACAAAACAGTAGAGAGCGACATGAAGACACTACCAGAGATACTGGAGAAACTATACATAGTGAACAGAAAACACATTCATCCACCAAAAATTTCACTATGTAGTCTGTCACTCACTCAAGCTGTTAGGTGAAGTGAAACCATTGCATTTTTGGCTAGGTGCAGTGTTCAAGACACATGAGAATGCCAGTGTGAGTTCTGGATTTTGAAGGAAAAGTCTGAAGCAAAGCTGACCTTTAGGCTATGGGACAGTGTTGAAACAACTGACTCCCCCTTGCCTGTTCTTAAGAAAGAATGAAAGAACAATTGGGCTTCAGAGAACGTGGCATACAAATGTTCTCTCCTTGAGCAATTCAGTCTTATATTTTTGATAAAGTAGTTTCGCTACTTGTACATTAAGTGCTAATCAAAGTGCTCTGCAGCTGGATGTGTGGCTGTGATGTGATGGATGAAGTATTTGAATGCAGATATGATCTAAATTCCAGCTTCCCCTTTAAAGAGAGCAGTCTGCATTACAAATAAGGCACAAATATTATTGGTTACGGTTTTGTAGCAAGCAAGCTGAGGAAAGCAGTCTCCTAACTCTAGGCATCTAAATTAATATGAGAACCTCTCTCTCTCCTATTTGTTCCCAGCCTTGCAATTTGAGGATCCCCAAAATTACTGAAAGACCAGTTCAAATTAAAATGAGTGCAGCGGAACATTCCCCAAATGACTAGCAAGGGAAAGGAGCCAGGGATTACAGTGCTTTTGTTACCAAGTCAGCTATGGAAACCCATGAGAAGAAAGAGAATTTCATATTTTCCAAGGGGGGGGGGGGGGGGGGGGGGGGGGGGGGGGAAAGACCTGACTGAGAAATAGAACTTTTGTGCAGACTAAATTAGGTTTCCTAAAATTATATGTGGGATTGAGCTACTGGTACTGTGTTTGAGAGGGGGCTCTTTATGAGCTACCAGTAAAACTGCTGAAGAAACTGCTTTAACATCTGAGACAACTTATTTCTAAAGAGGATGTAGGACATTGTCATCAGTTCTAATCAGCTACCACTAAAATGCAGTCTTCTCAAAAGAGGGTAATGCAGCCAGTTTGTCCAGCAGACAGAAATTACTGCATCAAGAAAGAGCAGGGACATTAGACAAGCACACAGAGCAAGTAGCAAAGGATCCTAAGTGAAAATCACCAACCAAAAGAATGATGGAGAAAGAGAGTTCATCATTTAGCAATTTGAAGGCCTTTTAGTGGGACTGAATCACCAAAGGACATCTGTGTAACATTTTCATCAGTCTGACAAGAGAGCCAACATCAACATTTGTCCACAGGAACCAAACTAAATATTTAAAGGTGAACTGCAAAGCTAAAATGAAAGTTGAGTTAATCATGGAAATATGCACTGAATGACCCTACTTACCAGGTTGTTGGAGACAATTCATCACAGAAACAAGTTGAAACTCCTATTTATCAGCTCTTTTTCTGCTTTTCTGAATTTTTCTCTAGACTTTTTGCTTTTCAAAAGATGCTACAGAAAATATTCTATGAGACAGTAGAAACCCTGTGTTAGCTTAAATATTTGATGTCATAGAATAACATATCGTGTAATCTTTTGTGAGTGAAGAAAAGCTGGAGGATACCCTCAGATAAAAATATAAAGTCAATAATGTCGTTGTCGGTAGCCTGATTTAACTCCAGGGTGCAGTCTAATAGATGGGCCCACATACTTCCACACTCACTCTTTGTTTTGCCTCTTTGGGCAAAAAAAGAGTTTACTACAAACAAGTAGAAAAACAAATTTACTACAGCTTCACTGAGGCAGATTTTAATAGAGAAACTATTTGAGAAAAATTAAGAGTTCTTCCAGCAGTTACGTGATTTTGACTTGGGGTTGTGAAAGGGCTGAGCAATAGGAACAAATAGATTATTTATTACAGGCAATTACAAGAAAAATGGAAAATTATTTGGTAGAGGTTTCAGAGTGTTTTCAAATTGAGATTTCATATTCTGTTTTAAAAGATTGCTGGAATTTCATTCTTGGATTTTCTTGGCACGTTTTTGACTTCCTTTATTCTTACAGCCATAAAGTTGCCCATAAACCTATTTTCCTTTATTCCAGCAGCAGTGTCCAATCTGTGGCACACACATCAACTGCCACATAGCAAGCATGCAATCCAGCTCATGTTCCATCCTCTGCCTCCTTCAGAAGCACGGAAACACACTGAAATAGAGACAGACTGAACACTGATTCAGAAACTTTGGAGTCCAAGAAAGCACGAGGCCATTCCAAAGCATAAAAGTCCTGAACAGTTATTCCAAAGCCCAGAGAAACCAGTGGGAGTCTGGCCACTGAATTCAACAGGCTTTGGAGCACACACATGCAGGCAGGGAGCATTCACCTGCACAGCAAGATACAGGAAACTCTGAACTAACAGCAGCATCTTTTGGAGGTGTCATCCCACTGCTGACTGCTGCCTGGGACCTACAAGGGGAGCAGTGGAGGGGTGCCAAGCATGGGTACCCTGCCTTGGAAATCATCACATCAGGCACTGCACAACACAGATCCAACTCTGCACTTCTAGACCCATTTTTCATCTCTTTTGTCTGGGCACTGGTGCAAGCAGATGGCCAACACTCTGCATCCAAGACCAGAAAGTCTCTCTATGCAGGGTGGACAACTGCACCAGAATGCAACTACATGGAAGAACCAGGGAGAACTATCCACCCTTATAGGTGAGCCCTTCTTACTTGTGGTTTTCTGGCTATTTGTTCCAATTTAGTTGCTTATTTGCACAAATAGTTTCTGCTTCCATGCAGTGCTAATAAGATATTAGGACATGTTTTACTCACTGAACTTGAGAGCAAGCAGAGACTCCCTTAACATAAGCCCAGACTTAGAGTTTGGAGCAGGTTTTAGCAAATCAGGCTGATAATCAATCAGAATTATTGTGGAAATCATAAATCATTGAAAAATAGTTAATAATCAATGATTAATCCGGAAAAAAAGACGGAAAAGACTGACTATTTTTTCATATCTGATGGGAAAGCATAGAAGAAAGTCATGGCTTCTCAGACTCACTTATCATTTTTCATCTATTTATGATATAGAAGTGATACTCAAAACGATAATAGTAAGAAGTCATATGTGACTAAATAAAGGTTCACATCAGTTATAAAATCTCAAAAAGTAATTTTATTATTAAGAAACCTGTAAAGTTCTAAAAACATGGGCCTGTTCCAGAACCCAGATGGGAACTCGTCTGCTGATTTCAACAGGCATTGGAACAAACTCACTCTTAGCTAAGCACACAGCTATCAGTGTGGCACTGAGCCTGGGTTAACATACTCTCATTTTCATCAGGACTCTTTGTTCCATGACATGTCTCAAGAAAGTCTCACAGCTAGTCATTAACCAAGCATGCTCAAAAATATATGGATGAAGACATTTGATGATGCTTTAGAGCATTGTCACTAGATATCCTGCCTCTTGCGAGGCGCAAGGACAGCTGTGATGAGCCTAACAAGAAGACAAACCCCAAGAAATTATTTTTCTGCAGTCTGTTAAAAAAAGGTTGATAGCATCAGGCAAGGGAATAGTATTTTAGCAGATAAAATGCCTCCCAACAGCTGGGAAGTGGAGCAATACAACTCAGGCATGAAATTGCAGTGAGGATTGCTAACCAAAGGAACAACACACTCTGAATAGTAGTGGATTCTAAATCACTGAAAATGTGTTCATCAGATTGTCTTTTTTAGTGAAACATATACTCAGACATCCAGGGAATTCCTATGGCTTTTGCTAAGTAGGAAGTCATGTTTGTTCCAATGTATTAATGTTCCAAGGCATTACAATTTGCAGCTCCTTGAAAAGCAAAGTATCATAAAAGACAGTGTCACTTGCAATTACTCATTCAGCATTTCTTTCTCTATGACCTGTCTGATTACACTTAAAATAAAACAGCACAGAACTAAAGGGAATTCCACCCTCGATCCTCTCCAGTTTTTGGCTTGGTCAATGATCATGAAGGAAAGGAAACATGAGCAAACCAGCTGACAAACAGCTTGTTGACAAGGCTACATGCAACCAGAACAACAGCAGGACAGTCATCTAGGGAAAAGTTGACACCTGCTGTAGCAGAAATTAAGAGTTTACAGATGTTGTATTTTGGTAATCAGTTTCTAATCCACACCCTCGTAACTTAAGCTTCAAAAATTCTCCAAACAATTGGAATAAAGAAAAATCCAAGCAGTTAGGAAACTGAAGAAAACAGGATAGAGCAGCTGTTTTAATTACTGCTTTGCTTAACTTGAGAACCATATCGCTGGTCACTGGGATCATTAAAATAAATGAAATTTCACATTGGCAATGGCATTTTATGTTGCATCTTCTGTGGCATCACTGATGGAGGCAAGCATTTGCAGGCAAAACTTGCAATTCTTCACCAAATAATCATAAAAATGAAATGAAATTAATTCCAAATCACATACCTGCCTAGCACTAGGACAAGGAGTTTTCTGGGCTCATCTTTATGTTCCTATTATCCAATATTTTCCTTTCCCATTGAACAATGAAATTTAAAACACAGCTGCCCACTGCTATCTTTATTCCTGGAGAGTGTTCTACCTAATTTTATGAAACATACTTTATTAAGTGTGAACAAAACCTGTGTTAGTATATTCATATGCACATGTATATGAATGGTATGTGGAGTCAAGGAGCTCACAGTAAATAGCAGGTGGTTATGTGAATGACTCTCACGTTTGACAGAATTCATAAGGTTCAAATGATATTCTCAGAATCAATCACATTCAGTTCTACTGTATGTGCAATAATGAACAGTGTATGAGCTGTTCTTAATTAACATACACAAATATATTGTGATAAAATGGGAAAAGAAGGCACTCAACTAGTGGTGCAGAGAGTTGTGCCATCATAGACTCAAAAGGGCCATGGTCAGCAGTTGGCAGCTCCCCTCTGCTGCATTCTCAAACACATCAGCAACACGATGGGCAAAAATGAAATACAAAATAAGCATTAAAAGGCAGTTGGGTAGAAAAAATATTTTTGAATGCTTTTTCCATTCTTTGACAACTAGAAACTCCCTTACTTGATTTGAAGAAGAAAACAACTTGCTCAAAGCTGGAAAGTTCTAATATTTTGGAACTCTGTTTTGTTTATGTTTGACAAAGCTGTGGAACAGCAACAGGCAATGAAAGCATACATTGGCACAATTAAGTCTGGTAACTCAAGAAGCCAGATATTGTTTTCAGTTCTACACACATTTCAGTTGAAATTTGCCAACCCACTTGAATAGGCTATTTTGGAAACCGGTGGTGACAACATGTGGATAAAGTTCTGCTCTGCTACTTACCAAATAAAGGAGCCTTTGGCTGAAAAAATTAATGATTGGTGAACTGAAATGAAAGGGAGCAAGATGAACCTCTGGAATAATGTTCAAGAAGAGAAAGATTACATCTAGAAATGCTTATAAGGAGACACTTTTTCAAATGTAAAATGTAGCTCCTTTATAAGGAGTGAAAACATCCTCGTGTGTTAGTATCATTAAAGGATCGTGGTCGAAGAATTATGAATAAGTACGTAAATAGAATAGAAAGAATAGAATAGAATAGAATAGGCCATCTCCTCCTGAAATCTTCCCTCTATATTCCGCATTTTACAGTGCCTCCCTCTTTCACAAAAAAAATAGACCTTAGAAAACTTGTCTGTGTTGAACAATTGAAAATAAATATATCTCTTGGTTGAGGGAGCTTCAAAATCAGATCAGCCAGTATCAGGAGAGGGAATCATATGTTACTAACTAAAATGCAAAAAAAAATACATTCAAGAAGGTTTGTAAACCAATTAATTTTTTTTTCTTCTATCACAGTTTTTCTGAAGAAACACAATGGGTGAAGAAGAATGAGATTGTGTATGAGCTAGCTCTAAGTCAAGTAGTTTTCGGTGCAAAGAAGATACTTACCATCATTTCTAGTACTTAATTCCACTTAGAGTTGATAGCTGACCATATATCTCTATGCTGTGTCTTGTTTACACTCAGTTCCTATTAAAGAATCACAGGACTTCTGTGCCTGTACCAATTCTGGACATTTCTGGTGAAACCTACTCAGAAAAGAGCCAGAAACCTCACTCTTTAAAGTCCTTGAAACAGCTCTAGGATTCTTTGTATAATCTTTTTTTACATTTTTTGATACTTGTCATTGTACCTTATTTTACGTTTCAATGGTCATTTCTTGAAAGATATTATATTTTTTAAATATGTACATTTTAGGCAGCAGCTAGCATGGTAGGCTATCAAATCTACATTGGATTCCTAGAAGTTTTATTAACAAATAGTCAATCAAATACAGAAAATTTAACATTTTAAGCTACATAGGAACTCTGAATTTAACATGGCTCCAAGATAAGATTCATGCTTTGTCCATGCTTTGGATTCAGTGTTATTTATACTGCTGTACACCTAGATAAAGGCCTAACAGCCTGTCTGATAGATGGCTCAAACCCTGATGACATTACTCATGTAATAGCCTAAAAGCTGGTAAGAGTCAGAGCTGAACATGTTGGCCCATTATGAAATGTTTTCTTTAAATGCTGTAGACTAGGTTTCAAGTAATTTCTATTCTATTTGAAGCCATCATATTGTGTGTACTGTGCCAAATTAAATTTTGGCACTACAGGCATGAAAAAGATAAGGATTTTGCCAAAATAACAAAAGGGCAGTTCATTAAATAGCTGTAGCAAAAAAAACCAAACCAAAACAAAACAAAAAAAAACCCACCAAAACCAAAACCAAAACAAAACAAACCACACATTTTCAAAGAGAAATTACAAGGCCTTACCCAAACATGCATGCCTATACATATGGAATTGTGAACTGTACATGACCGATCTGAGCAATGTAGAATTGCCAAAGGTTCTCAGTATTGGTCTGACTCTGCTTTCTGTTAAGTCAACTCAGGTCTTACCCTTGGCTGTTCTGTGAGCAGAGGTGGGCCAGCAATGACTGAGATCCTCAGAGTATCCCATATTGCATATCAAATGCTAAACAATTCAATAACATAACAGTGCTCTTGGGTTGAGGTGAAGGTGCTACCCCATACAATCATTTTACTGTATGTAGGATCTGGAAATGCAGTGTGGTGCATTTCTGTGACTGCTAAAACTATAACTTCTGGAATGCCATCCTGGAAGTTTTCCAGGTGATTTCCATGAGGAACACTTTGTAAAAGTTGTTACCCTCCTAAGCAGAATACGTTCCCAGGCCTGCATAGGGGCAGAGATTGGATTATAAAGTGCTAAATGTTTTTTACAACTGTATCAGCAACAATACTATATGGATAACTATTCAAGGGAAATTATTTTTACAGACAAATTTAATGGATTTGTTCCAGTCCTCAATTAGATTCATATTTCTGGATTCAGAAAGCAAGATAACTTATCCTATAGTCTTCCCTTCAGGATATCCAATCTGGGAAAAATCTCTTCAGTCTTCCTATTTTTTTATCATGACTAGTTTAATTAAATTAGAGGAGAGAAAGAGTAAAGATTAAGGGAGAAAAAGCAAATAGGAAACTGAAGGCTTTAGCACAGACCTTACACAGTAAGGAATGACAAGTTTGGGACTGATGTGTGAGGAGAAACTATAAGGAACAACAGAAAAAAGGCTGAGGAGGCTAAGGTAACTCAAGAAGTTACATTTTTTTCATAACTGGGTAGCCATGAAAATGAGTCTGAAAATGTTACTTGGCATGTGGTGCTGAAGGAAATACGGCTTAAGTCTGAAAACCATCTCAAAGACAGAGAAACCCCCACACTACCCCTATTCTCATTGTTACGTGTCCTGTAAGAACAGTGTTTAGTTAATAATTTTAGAAGTTCACAGCACTGAAGCCAAGATGAATCTCACAGCAAATGGCACAGCAGAGCTTTGCTTGTGATTTATACCTCTAAAACTATCTACACAAATGAGTCTTCTGGGTACTGTTTTACACACTTTCCAATTTTTTTTTTTTTCGAAAACTACACTAATTAATGTGATACTATTCACACAGTTGGCACACATATGGTGTGATCACAAGAAAAAGTATTGATAAAATCGTTTTTTTTTTTTGTAGAGTTTTAACATTGTACTGTTTAAACCTATTTCTTGATTAAAGAGCTGCAGTCATCAACTGTGTTTGCAAATTAGAGAGAATTGTTTCCAGCAAAATAGTTCATGTTGCACATTAATGAAATAAATGGATAAAGAAGAAAAACTGATGGGTTTATTCAAGCACAAATGCTTTCTGAATTTTTCTTTGCTTTTCAGTAAGAACACTGCTGGATTATGAAATGTTATAATAAAACCATTGAACTAAGATTTTCTGAGTGCAAATCTTACCCCATTTCAATTGCATTTATGACTGTGTGTTTCTTAAAATACATGTCATTCAAGATATCTTTTGTAATTCCCTGATGACCAAGTAAATAAGACAGTTTTTAACTGTCTTAGTGTTCTGTCTTAGCAGCATCAGAAATAAGCTTGATTTGTACAGGTATTCGATGTATTTTTTAAAGATTCTTCAGCTCAATGCCTTCAAATATAAATTATATTTGACACTGCAATTACAGAAGTTCAATGACTTTTGAGTGTAAATTGTACCCTTTAGTCAGGAAACTACTTAATTGTTTCTGAAAAAAAGACTGTGAGAGTGCTTTAGAGACTGTTCATCCAAAGTTCATGTCTTTTGAATTTGAAAGGCTCAGGTATGCAACAGCTGTTTCTGTGAGCCTGTTTGTTAGCCTTCTGATTAGGGAAAGTGGAAGAAAACAAGACAACTTTCTCAATAAAAAATATAAATTCTCTTAAAATAAAAAGCAAGGTCGTCTAAAAAGGGATTAAGAACACTCAAAAGACATTATTTCATAAAGGGTGCAACAATTTTTGTAAAGATTCATCTGTTATAAGTGAGCCAAACCACTGAATTGTCAGTCATAAACCTTTTAGACCACTGAAAGAAGTGCAAGGTTTGTCCTGTCTACACAAATGAGTCTTCTGGGTACTGTTTTACACACTTTCCAATTTTTTTTTTTTCGAAAACTACACTAATTAATGTGATACTATTCACACAGTTGGCACACATATGGTGTGATCACAAGAAAAAGTATTGATAAAATCGTTTTTTTTTTTTGTAGAGTTTTAACATTGTACTGTTTAAACCTATTTCTTGATTAAAGAGCTGCAGTCATCAACTGTGTTTGCAAATTAGAGAGAATTGTTTCCAGCAAAATAGTTCATGTTGCACATTAATGAAATAAATGGATAAAGAAGAAAAACTGATGGGTTTATTCAAGCACAAATGCTTTCTGAATTTTTCTTTGCTTTTCAGTAAGAACACTGCTGGATTATGAAATGTTATAATAAAACCATTGAACTAAGATTTTCTGAGTGCAAATCTTACCCCATTTCAATTGCATTTATGACTGTGTGTTTCTTAAAATACATGTCATTCAAGATATCTTTTGTAATTCCCTGATGACCAAGTAAATAAGACAGTTTTTAACTGTCTTAGTGTTCTGTCTTAGCAGCATCAGAAATAAGCTTGATTTGTACAGGTATTCGATGTATTTTTTAAAGATTCTTCAGCTCAATGCCTTCAAATATAAATTATATTTGACACTGCAATTACAGAAGTTCAATGACTTTTGAGTGTAAATTGTACCCTTTAGTCAGGAAACTACTTAATTGTTTCTGAAAAAAAGACTGTGAGAGTGCTTTAGAGACTGTTCATCCAAAGTTCATGTCTTTTGAATTTGAAAGGCTCAGGTATGCAACAGCTGTTTCTGTGAGCCTGTTTGTTAGCCTTCTGATTAGGGAAAGTGGAAGAAAACAAGACAACTTTCTCAATAAAAAATATAAATTCTCTTAAAATAAAAAGCAAGGTCGTCTAAAAAGGGATTAAGAACACTCAAAAGACATTATTTCATAAAGGGTGCAACAATTTTTGTAAAGATTCATCTGTTATAAGTGAGCCAAACCACTGAATTGTCAGTCATAAACCTTTTAGACCACTGAAAGAAGTGCAAGGTTTGTCCTGCCATGAAACAGTACCCACAAACTCTTCTAAATCCATGGGATAGTAGATATTGAAAGGGTAGGACTCCTAGGCTTGAGGAACATCATCCCAATTGTTCCCCTTTCCTCCCACACCTGTACATCTAACCGATGCAGATATGAAGGATTAGATGAATCACTTCATGGCTCAGCAAGACTGTGGCAGAATTTATCTCAAGGCTCATTCCTGAATGATGAGTTCCTTGGTTTTAAAGACAATAGGTTTGTAGCCATGATCATCCCTTCCTTCAGTACTCTTCTAACAGGCCTTTTGTTCTGAAAGGGTTATAACTTTAGGCAGCTTTCCCCCATGCTCGTACACTGAGGCTCACAGTGCTGGATCAGTCTGCTCATCAAACAAGAGGAAAGAAATGGGATAAAGTTAAGGAACAAAAATATTTCAAGATTAGCCCTCCCAGCGTAAATCAGCATGTGGACCTTCACTGGGTCACATGAAAACCTCACGCTCACATTTAATTTGCCCATCCTGAAGTATTTTTCCTCCTAATGCCAAACACCATAATGCTCTCTGTCAGTGATTTGAAATTATTGTATAAGCTACATATCGGGTACACTATTGTTAATGAAATGCACACAAGATGATGAACAACTTCCTTTTCCTGCTGGAGCCCAGCTGCAACCAGGCCCTGTATCCTTGATGCTGTAAATCAGGGCTTTGTACTCCGGGAGGATTCAATCAGCTGCAGGTGTGGGCCCGCCGAGGCCGCCTGGGATTAGGTAGCAGTATTTGATATGAGATCCCAAACAGCACCAGCAATCTACACACCACATGTGGCCAGTCTTTGGAGAAAGCAAAGGAAAAACACTGATGAAATGTGGCACAGGACCATGGAATGCAATTTCAAACTTCCACATCTGCAGGAAAGAGAGAAAGAAAGTTCCTAATTTTACAATGATGATGTCATTGAGAATACATGATAGCGAAAATGATGTGCCAGGGCTTCCATAAACTTAACCACTTAGGTTGTTGCTAACCAAGGGGTGATATTCATTGTTAAAAATGCCTTAAAGTTCTGAGGGGCTACTCTGCCAGTCTGCCAAAATGTGTCCAGTGTCATGTCTGTGCTGTGAATTTGGCTCTGTGGACCGAGCATCACAACCACATTTGTGCAGGCACAAACCTGAACCTTTGCCGAAGTTTGTTCACTGAACACTGTCATTAAGGAGAGGTGATTTGATCAAATTTGCTCCAGTGTGAAAAGGTAAAGTGCTTGCCTTCAACAAAAAACAACAGAAATGGTTGTTTAGTTCACTCCCTGAGGTTAAAATTGTGAAGAGTTTATTTTTAATGTAAACCCTTGATATCTAAGGGATAAAGAAATGTTAAAGCAGGTCTGGTTTTGTTATTACTGTAAAGATAAAGTATATTGAAAAGAGCATGTCCTTGATTTTTTTCTTAAAAAAATCTGTTTTCCATTAGCTTATCTTGATAGCTGAAGTTAATCATTATTTTCAACCATATATGATTTAGATATTATGTCATTAATTCATGTACAATCCATCTGAATAATGATTGTGGTTTTCTGCTTTACAAATTCATCTACTTCACTGAGAAACCAAAAGAGTCAAATTCCATGCAACATCTGGTTTCCATTTTATGTAATTGCTATTTTCAGAGTTATAATCATGTGTTATTGTAAGGACCACAGTGTCAATCATGCTGCTAATGGGGAAAATTCAATGCCTAAATACCTGAGAGAACAAGAAGCTGACTTAAACAGGTGCATTTAGACACTTGGTTTTAAGTATAATTCTAGTCTACCAATTTAAATAAATCATTTTAAGAAGAAACTATATTCTTTCCATACCTTCTACTGAACCAAAATTTAATACAAACTTTCTACATCGTGAACCTGGTTTTATTCCCATTAATTCAAAAACAGTGGGATCTGATCCCATGCAAGTTCTATACCATTAACCCAGTGTAGCTCTAAATCCAGTTTAATTTAGTCAATGTCAGTACAAAAAGTTAACCCCCTTTTACCAATATGAGTGGAGGGGAGACAATTTTAGCTCCCTTTAAAGAATGAATATAAGGTACAAAGCTACATTAGTTATCACATCCATTAAAAGGTGCAGAAAACGGATAAAGGAAAATGATGACAATCCATGTTTTCAAGTAAAATACCCTACCAAAATTGTAATTGTATTCTTATGAGCTTAATTTAGAGTTTGATTACAAGCAGAGTAAGAACTAGTCATCAATATTCAGAGCAATTACAGCTCAAGGTACAGATCATGACAGAGAGAGCTCTCTGATCAACCTTTCTTGTGTTTAACACTTCCTCTTTTTTATTATGTTGTTCAGACAAATTTTCAGGTACAGCTGACTAGTTTGTCCTTAAAAATAAAGTACAAAACTAATATAAATTTTTTATAATATATATAATTTTATTATGTATAATTATGGATGCATAGAAAATATATTTACCTGTGCAGTAATTTTGTCTATTTTGGAGGTAAAACAGTATATTTTGAACAATTGGGGGGGTGTGCAAAAATGTATTCATTTTTATTTCAGTACTCACTATATCAACAAACAGGTTGATAAAGGTAAATCCTTTACCTCTGGGTAGCAACAGTCAGTGAATACATAAAATATTGTTAATATCTGCTTTTGAAAATAAGGAGAACAGTGACAAATTTTGCAATTCCAGCAGCAGAGAACTTCTGTGAAAATTACTCTTACCCGGAGCAGTAAAAGCTCATAAGGCAAAACCTGGAGACATTTACATATGTACAGTTTTGCATTAACACCTTCTGAAGACATTCATATTTTATCCCACCTTTCCTCCTCAAAACCTTCAGGTACACAGTGGTGTAAGTACAGGACAGGAACGGGTTGTGTTTAAGAGTACTAAGACAGGGAATGACTTTCCTGACCTAACTTTGAAAGTTAATCTCCGCTAGTTCCTCTTGTGAATATTTGAAACTCAGACTGAGATGAGCTGCCAAGTTGGAAGCTATGCCTGTTATTGCCATGAGAGACACAGTGGGCACACCCCGCCTCTGTTTCCCCGGGGTTTCAGCTGTAAATTCTCTGCAGTTGCATCCACAAAAGTAGTTTTGCATGTATGCACAACCACGGCTCTGCAGGGTGTGGTTAGATCCCTTCCCAGCTTGGATAAGTGCCTGTGTGCATAGGGAGGGAAGAGCAGCATTCACCCATCTGGCAATTTTATGGCCACATTAATTGATCCAAAGTAAATTTCTGCATTTGCTGATATGCACACATCAGCCATGAATACAAAGGATGCTTAAGGTGATTAAAACAGACAAGCAAGACCAAGACATTTGGGAAACCCAGAGCTGCTGCATCATCTGAATTGCAGGCAACAGCCTATTCCTAGTAGGAATGTGCAAGTAAAGGCAAATTATATTTTCACTTTCCCCAGGAAACAATGTCTGAGGTGAAAGTCCATCTGTACTGCTTGAAGGGAATGCAAAAACATGAAAAGAGGCACAATTAATTAGTCCAGAACTTCATAGAGCACACTGCAATTCATTCTGGGGTATTTTCGCATCTGAGTTAATAAAGCTATATAGCAAATAGAAATGTGGAGTTAAACAAGTTAAACACACTAGAGGAGAGAAGAGTTAGCACTGGGGACTCTCACAATTTTCGTTCCTTCAAACAAAGGATTGTGTTTGTTTCCGTGTTTGTTTTTTTATTCACTTTTCAGCTCAGGACTATGTATGAACCTTAGTTTTCTCTTTTTAAGAATGGCATAGCAAGCCTGAAGAAACTCCTTAGGACTTCAAAGCTAACACCCCTGATGACAGAAGGTAAATCAAAAGAATTCAAGATTTATGATTTTTTTTTAATCTTATGATTTTTAGAGGAAGTAGCTCATTATTTGAAATGCACAGAGTCAGCAGAAATGCAGACATACTCTGCATTGCATATCTCTGAGTAAACTATAAGACATATACCACACTAGATGTAGCTTCTGACTTCTTAGGGCTGACAGCAAAATTCCAGGGTCTAATTACACAGCTGTTTTTGCATGACTATCTGTAATGCTGATTTTGCGGGTATATGTCTTGGTATATTACATTATTAGTTCTGTTAATAATTGTGTTTCCAAAACATTGTCTTAATCCAGGTAAATCAGTGGCAATCTTCCCATATGCAAATAAATATGTTTAGTGGATTTTGCTTTTTTATAAGGATTAGTGAGACCTTGTAGCTGTCTTTCAGTATCTACAGGAGCCTGCAAGAAAGATAGAAAAGGACACTGCACAAGGGCATGTAGTGCATAGGACAAGGGGGAATGGCTTTAAACAGAGAGAGGGTAGGTTTAAACTAGATATTAGGAAGAAATTCCTTCCTATGAGAGTGGTGAGGCCCTGGCACAGGTTGTTCAGATAAGCTGTGGATGCCCCATCCCTGGAAGTGCTCAGGTGTTGTAGTGCTAGGTTTAGTTTAGCAAGCTGCAGCTTTCCCTGAGAGCTCAGTGGGGCTGCGTAGGGCAGGGCAGCCATTCTGTCCTCCCGCAGTCCTTTTCGGACGGCCCCGCACTCTTGCTCTGGCCAGCTATCAGCTCTACAACACAGTGACGGCGAAGGAGGCGAGAAGGGTCCCTCCCTGAGGGGTTCAGAGGACCTTTAAAGGTTACATCTTGTCCCGGTGATCCCCAAAGGCAGAGAGACCTCCTGGTCCGGGCACAGGGGGGTTTTCTCAGGGGCGATACATGGGTGGAGTTGGGGTACAGGAACCCATAGGGAGAACCCGAGGGAGTGGCCAGGACTAGGGACAGGGGAATGTGGGGAGGAACAATGTGAAAGGCATTTAATAAATGAATCAGTGGGAAACACAACACCACGCTCAGGGCCAATTTGGATGGAGCTCTGAGAAACCAGGTCTAGTGGAAGTTGTCCCTGCTCATGACAAGGGGGTTGGAACTGGATAATCTTTAATATCTCTTCCGAACCAAATCTATGACTCTGTAATAATTCCCCAGTTAAACCAGTAAAAAAGTGTACCTATATGTTCTTCCTGAATTTATCATGCATATCAGCTTTACATTCCCAAGTGTGACATTGCACCAATATGAATTTTGCTATCATTTATTAGAGAGGACAAAAAGCCTTTACCAAAGAAATTTTCACATCCAACTACAGCAGAGAAAAATTCCTGCCCAAGTGATGACAGAAAAAAACCTCAAAAAATTTGCCATTTTTAATTTCAGACACAGAGACACAAAGAAATTGAATGTGTTATAATTTTCACAAAGGTTCAAGTAATTAATTGATCCAACAAAAAAAGTAGCACTTTCTAGAATTAAATCTTTTGCAAGATACATGACATAAATAACTGATATGGATTTATTTTGGTTATATTAGAGTCAGATAAATGGTGGAAAATAAGAGCATTTCTTGTCCGTGCTGACATCTTAGTTTGTGTTTTAGTATACAAATATTTTGCTTCTCGGTTATTGGCAGTGAAGTGTTGGTCTCGGTCCATTTCTTGGGGCTTATCACTATGGTATTGCACTGAGACATCAGCTGAGATCTAATTTTCCTAAATAAGCATTCAAACTACAGAGTTCTAGAATAAATACTTTTCAATTGCTTTCAGTAGGTGCTGGATGCCCTGTTAATTTTAGACTTTCAGTTCAGGTGATTCTCAGAGCACACAAGCTTCATGTTTGGTTCACTATATGTTTGGGGGAGAGGAAGACACTTCTAATCAGAATAGTCAACCTTGATGCCAAGCCAGATGATAAGGTGAATATCCAGTGTAATCATATACTTCATTCTCCATGCTTAGGCTATCATTTTAAAGCATATTTGGATTAGGAATCAATTTATTTTAACTTTTAATCTCTACTTGTCCTATTATAAAGTAGAAACATTAAATAAACCCTCAGAGAAAGGCATTAAAACATGGCAGCAAAAGAAAGAATCCGTGTGGTTAAATTAGCTGAATAAATTTATTTCTTGATAGTTTTAAGAGAGATCTCAATACTTATCCTCTAGAAATTCAGGAAGAGATTCAGTTGTCTAATCATTGGTACATAGAAAAATTTTAGATGGCCTGAAATATTCCACTGTCTCCACGTGCCTCTCCATATATGCATGGGTCCATTGCATGTCCTATGTGATAGTCAAACCATCATGTGTGGCCAGCTGGTAAACATCAGGGCATTTCAGATGGCAGCACACGTATTCAAGTGCGGCAGAATTTTGTCCATGGGATTCCACTTGCACATGCAAAGGACATTACGTAGGCTACTATACCCAACTGTGATGTGTAGCCAATAGAGTCAGCGAATCAGGCCCAGGTGACTTTAGTGCTCATTTAGGATCAGCAGCTGGAGGACAGACAGGATCCCATACCGATCTTGAAAGAACACAAGGTATCTATAGGCAACAAGATCAAACCCCAACTGTGAAGATTCACAGCACAATTTCTAACAGTCCTCAACATTTTGGTGATGTCTTAGAAGGACTTTTTTTCATTTTCACAGAGAAGGACATAAAATAATAGATTATAAGGGACAAAATGATCCAAGAAATAAAACCGTCTAAATGCCAGAGTCATGTTCGTAACAGTGAGTTCTGCTAGTCAGTGGAACATTTTCCCAAGGGAATTTATGGTAGAACTTCTGATTAGTTAGTTAAAGTAAGAACAATCAATACTCTTAACAAAAATACCCTTAAGAGCAAATATTTCGTCAGGAATTATTTTGTATGTATAGGGAAATCAGTATGATCAATCCAGAGACATTTTTTTTGAGTGTGCGGTACCAGGTAATGAATGTACAGACTCAGTGTAAAAATTAGCTGGCTTAGGAGGATTTAAAAAGTAAACATATGGAACACAGTTTGAAATATTCATGTTTTCCTCTCATAGTAGGCCAATGTAAATATTATTCCACATGTTATCAAGTACTTCCAAAGCTAAATGTACTTACCCCAAGAATCGTCATGATCAAAATCTAACAAAGTCCTTTTGAAAGGGCTCAGTATACATAAATTAAAGGTAGCCCAAAGAAAGATAGGATTCAGCTCCTAGGGA
>NW_008240221.1:9630951-9632254 GCF_000691975.1 Corvus brachyrhynchos
GAAGAGCACTTGGTTTTGCTAGTTCAGTACACCAGGTCCACTGCTGGCCCAGTCTGAGCTCCAAGAAATCCATAAGCTAGTCAAGAAACAACCTATCTACACTTTTGCCCTTCAGGAAGGCCTGATTGACAACACAGGCAGAACTTGCTGCATGACCATGGACAAAGTCTACAGTGAAGAGAGCACAGCAATCACAGTGGCTTTCATCCAGAATGAAGGTGTTAGCTACTTACAAAATGAGGAATGGTAGGATCATGTACTGAGCAGGTGGAAAATTGAAGTTGGCATAATTCCACTTCAGTCATAGGGACTCATGTGGTGTCCATAGCAATTGCACTCTGAACTGTGCAGTGGCTCAGCTCCCAGAAAAGAGGAACACAGTGAACTTCCTTCATCCATGCAACCAGCCTGCTTAATTGCTGTTGATAGGGATAAGCTTCTCAGAGAAGGACAACTCTATTTCTAAATCCCTCCCACACAGACCGCAAGTCTTCACTTCTGAGCAATTACTCAAATTCATACATAAAGTTCCTGAGCAAGGTTCTCTCTTCTCCATATTGAAGCAGGTCATGACACCCAATCAGTATCCAGGATTTCAGAGCTGCAGTTTGAGGGAAAATGCTAACTTCATGTCCCTGTATGAGGCCTATCCTTTCAGATAGTTTTAGACAGCTCCTGCTTAACTTGCAGGAGTAAGGAATTACTCATTTGAGGTCATTCCATTCCTACAGGGGCAATGTAAAAAAATTATGTATCTGGAATCCCTGCCTGTGTCCAGATAGACATTTATAGACATCGCACTGCCAGAAACAGATGCTGAGAGAGGGAATTCTGAACCTGAACCAATGGGAAATAATAATGATGGGCCTATTACAAACTAACCAGAACACCACAAATGGGGCAAAAAAACTTTTACTGATTTGATTAATTTCTGGCTGTATTGACAGTTTTGGTTTTCAGTGAATTAATGCCTTCTTTAGATAACATAATTGGAAAATATTCCCAAGAGTGACAAAACCAAAGAATTTTTATTGTTCCTATCTGCACCCTATTTATGGGTGCTACTCTGCTTCACTCAGCAGTTGCATTCCCTTACCCCAATGATGAGTTTCTTCTAAAGCCTTAACTGTAAATAATTACCTCCCAATAGGCAAATCCCATCCTTTAGACAGCTAAGTTTCTTTAATCAGTACATTCTTTAAAATATTCTCTCAGGTTTCCTTCACAATCTGTTTCTGGGGAATTGTTGGTAGTAAAAGTCTTTGCTACCAGTCACAGTACTCTCATCAGCCCCATAATGGGA
>NW_008240221.1:9632264-9638941 GCF_000691975.1 Corvus brachyrhynchos
CAGGAATCATTTATGGATGAAACTTCTACATATATGCACAGCTTCTGTAAGATGCTGAAAGCCCATCTCTTTTAGTCAATCCAAGGTTCAGAAAAAGAGGAATATGTGACTTCAGCATTGCCAGCTCTCGTAATTTGCATCCTGAATCTTATGGCAGTTTGCTGTTTCTTTTCCATCAAACTTCATCTCCTGGGGTTATATGATTAAGTTTCTCAGTTTTCCTCCTATAAAATAAATATATTCCAGTTTCTAGACCACAAATGCAAGCTAGAAAGAAGGAATCAAAAGAAACCTGGAGTTTCCCAATTTTATTTAGTCGTGATTTTTTGAGTAACTTTTTGACTACTTGACAACCAATACAAATTCTGAATGTCAATGGCTGGCAGTCTATATGCTCTCTCAGCTTACTACAGAAAGGGAGTGAAGGTGCATACTTAGAGGGTTGTTTTACAGCATGACCAAATCCAGGGAGGATAATTGAAATGCTGGACCACTTGTTAAATGTATATTATCTAAACGCCACCTGCCTGGCAGATCAAGGCAATGAGTCCCCCCAGAACTATTGAGGGTGCTGATTTTTGCACTTCCTTGACTTCAGTATGGTTTTAGTTAACACATACACCTGCATAATTGAAATCAATCCAACCACAAGTGATACTCATGAACAAAAAAGTACACAAAACAAAACAGACAAAATGACAGAGTTTAGAGGACAGGCACTAGACCAGTAAAAATAGCTGATGAACCTTGCCAGCTGTTGAAAAACTGTCTGTGGGATCAGTTCCTTTGTTCTTCTCTAATAATAGTTTGGTTTATGTTTCTTTTTTTTCCCTCTTTTACTGTTTTTATTTCGCTTTGATGTTGAAAACAGCCACAGCTGCAATACAAAAATTATTCTTCCTACTTTCATACACAAGTTCATGCACTCAGAGGCAACTTGCTTTTTCATACACATTACATGTGCAGAAGCACACTCACACATGTAAATATGTATATGCACCAACACATGCAAAATATACATTGCTTGTGAGTGTATCCTGGTGTCAAATGACTACAAATATAAAAGAATTAAGATTTATCTAACCAAAAGGAAACAAGAAAACTTAAAGATCTTTTTAGTTTCAAAGTTTTAATAACATATAAGAACTTCTTCAGCTTTGTGAAAATCTGCAAGACCCCTCGAAATGTTTCATATCCTTATACAATTATTCCTTTTTTTTAAATTATTTATTTAAATGTTATAATTGCTGCAGATGCCCTGCACATCCTGGAAAACCTTTTAACTTACAAAGAATCCTAAGTAGGATCAGCAGCAATATAAAGATTACAGAAATCTTCCTTCCCAGATGCACAATATTCACAGAATCCCTCCTATGTAGCTCAGTTTAATATAGATCCTCATGTGCACAGGAGATAAAGTAGACCCTCCAGTGTGCTCTGAAGTCTGGTGCTCTGAGCATATTGAGAACATGAGGTTGTAGAGAAACTTCCAAGAGTCAGAACATTCCTATGCAGTTATTAGTCTCGTTTCTTAAGTTAGTCTCACAAACCTCCTGTGTTGTTAGTAGATATAATTATTCCTTTTTGGATGGGAGGAAAAAGAACTGGGAAATGTAAATGGCTTATTCAAGGTGACACAGGAAGTCTGCGAAGAGCTGCAAATTGAACCCAGGTTCTCCGACTCCCAGTCCAGTTATTATATCAATCACAAAACCTTCCTTCCTCTATGAGATATTTAAAAACAAAAACATTTATAACTTGACAAACAGCTTTTTCTTCACACATCAAATGGGAAGCCTGAAGTGAATTTTTCTTTTGAATTTGATTCAATTTTGTACATAGTCTCAATTAGCCCAATATTTCTTAAATTACTAAAATGATAACAGAACCTAACATTATTATTATTATTATTATTATTATTATTATTATTACTTTGTACAGCATTACCATTTTAGTTCAGGGTCTCATGGCATTTTGTATTCCCTAACTAATATTAAAAAAATTAAAGATCCTACTGTCCAGAGTTTACAATTGAAAAGATGAGATTATAACCTCAGGCATGCTGAGTATTATTTGGTAAATTTTATCTATTTTCTAACTCATTTTTCTTCATTGTAAATGGATTATAATAACTGCTTCTTCCCTAGAAGCTCAGTTGCAAGTTCTAAATAACAGGATGAGGAGGTAGTTTTGTCTTTATAACTTATTACAGAGTCACAGGGGTCACTTGCAAGTATTGAACTCCCAAACTAGAGCTAAATCTCTAAATAAACATCACCTTTCAGAAAAATGTAACCAGCTCTGAAATTTATATATGCATGTATTAAGTGTATGTATATAAATATATAGATACAGATGCAGGAAGAGGAATAGTAATTATCTTGAAATGCACACATATATGCACTTACATATTAGTTGAAAATACTGCTGTCTCTTGGAAATGTCCCAAGAGCAGCTTCAACTGCTCATTAGTTCACTTTACCAGGAAGAAGAAAAGAATTTGTTCCAAGTATCTGAATAAAGAAATATAGTTTAAGGAGGTGACAGGAACAGAGCTGGCAGCAGCAAAAACTTATTTGAAGTTTTTAACTACTTAGGTATTTCACTTCTAACTTACTCCCAGTTCTTTTTACAGTGCCATCAGCCAGACTGAACTCTCCTTCCTTTCATCCTGTCTGCTTCCTTTGGACACTTCCCATCCCTGCTAAAAACATTTTTAAAATGTTCAGTGGTGTGGTAGATCTACAACAGGAAACAGCTGGTATTGGCAGCTGGCAGGACCGGGCAGGAATCCAAATGGGGCTTCGGTCCCAGTGCTGAAGCTTCTGTGACCAAGCGTGTTCTGTGGTTCCAGGTTATTACATGGTGAACTCTACCTAGAAACAGTAGCACAGCCATTAGGGGAGGCAGAGCCCTGCTGTGAAACTGCTGACCTCTCACAGGTGGGATGGTTCATTTGATAAGAGGAGAAAAATAGGATCTAATTTTGAGCCGAGACTCTCCGTCACAACTGTATATGGTTTGTGATAAGATTTATCAGTGCACTCTGCAGACGCTGTGTTCATAATTTGTTATACAGCAGGAAGCAATTTTTATTATATGATTTGGCAGAGGAATGGAAGAGAGACTATTTAATTTGTAGCTGGAGCCATTGTGAATTCCACAACAGCTCCAGTTTCCTCTTGAATTTTGGTTTTCCTGGAAAAAAAAATCTAACATTGTTTGCCAATGGGAAGAGGAACTATTGGGGGCAATCAGCTGCTCTTCTTTTCTTCTGAGGCCTGTTCTTACAGAAGGGATGAGAGGACAGAAGAAGCCAAATTTCTCAATAAATTAATTCTTCATGCCTAGGCTTCTTGCTCTAGATTAACCCTCCACCTTTTCTTCTCCTGCTAAACAGAGGAAATAAAGGAGGAATCATAAGATGGACATGCTTACTTTGAGGTGCAGCAGAGGAAAATATCTAACTTAATTATCTTCAGTAAGGTAAAAAGAAGTAAGGGAAGAACTAAGGATATATGTCTTTGGAGGAGAAAAAGGTCTGTGTGGGATGAAGACAAAAATAGGTGGTGACAGAACCAATGAGATTAGGGAAGATAGGAGAGCTGTAGGAATAAGGCACCAAATCATCTTATCCTGTCCATCTGTGGGAGCAGGAAATCTAGGGTGACTCTTTAGGGAACCAGGTGCTCTGGGGCTGAAACAGGACAGGAATAATTCCAAAGCTTAAAGACAGGCCAAACAGTTCAATGTAGTAGTTTTAAAATAAATCAGATGAAATATACCGATACTCTGGGAATTAATCGCATGGTTTTGCAAATCAGGCTTGTGATTTTTGATCCTCTGAAAACTGTCAACACTGTATGCAGTGCATAACCACAGATGTGAGACAGCTTTTTTGTATGGGTGCAAGGGAGAGCAATAAAGTGTCTTTCAGAGCATTTACAAGACACAAAATGACTTTATCTTCCTCTCCCAGAAACAAGGTTCATGAAAAGGGGTGGTCCATCAACAATCCTTTACAGGGAAAGTCCACCAGAAGACTGAGTAGTTGAATTAAGGGGTTTTCTTTTCTTGCCAATTGAATAAAATTTACTTGTTCCATTTCTTTTTCTTCTCTTTTTTCTTGTCCCCTTAGGCTGGGATGTACAATTTCACTGCCAAGATATAGGACGACAACATACTCTCGCATGTTTTTCCGTCCTAACTCGCATCATGCACCAATCTCCTCTCATGCTTCTTGGTTCTCCCACACATTCATTGGCCATTCCCTTGTCTACAGCACTCACAGGGATAGAGTTTGGGTTATGAGCTTGGATAAAAACAGACAATTCTTGAAGGGGACCTTTATGTAAAGGAAAAAAGTATCTTCATTTTTGTTCTTTTATTTATGCTGTCAGTTTTCTTGTGACTGTTGTAGTCTGTCCAAACAGAAAATTTAGTTCTTTTGCTGGAGTATAATTAAGCAAATGATTGGAGAATATTGTAACTACAGGTACAATGCTCTTCTGTCTTTCAAATTCTACCTAAGTAGTAGAACATATTGTATTGATTATTTTTGATCTTGCTCCTTTCTAGTCCTGACCCTTTTACCTTTGTCCTGGTGTCTGTAACTGCCACCCCTGTAAGTCAACCAACTACAGGTACTGTCTTAGGGGACCCTTTTTTTTTGTTTCAGAACAGGTGAAGCAAGGCCAGTGATTGAACAAACATGACTATCAGATTTCCATGAGAAACAATATTTAGTAATCTTAGCTAAAACATGTGGTATAAAGACTTTGGCATTATCAACTGGGGTTGATCACAAATCCATGGACACTCTTGGGCAACTGTGCCAGCTCCAAGGCAGAATGAATGAATGGTTTGCAATGAATTTTGCTTCATCTCCTTGTTTCCAGGGTTTTCCATTCAACAGCACCCTGTGCAGATGGATAGAGGGAAATGGAGTGAGATCTCTGAGATCACTGGATCTGGAGAACTAGAGCACCAAGACTATCGAGTACACACCAGCATATACTCTTATCTTGTACACAGTCCATGTCCACAGAATTATCTTGTCTAAGTTTTTCCACAAATAGGGTCATGAAATATTTCTCTAAGGCAATATATTGGGCTTTGACACTACAACTTCCATAAAGGAGCAGTTTAAACAGGTGAGTAGAAGAGCAGCACAGTAAAAAAAAGTCCTGGGAGATTTACCAACTATTTGGAACGCACAGGGTAGTGACCTAGCCTAAGCCATTGGCTAATATCAGCAAGTGACCTTTCACTGGTTGTTTGACTCCTTTGTGCCTTAGCAAGTTCAGCTGGAAATAAAAGCAAGACTTCACTGGAAACCAGACATTGAGTGTAAACTGTGGTTTCCTAGATAAATAAATTACAAAAGAAAGTTTTAAAGGATTCACACGGCCAGTGTCTAGCACTTTGAACAGACAATGGGTAACAAAAACCGTATGTGCAAATGCTGTGTGGCAACACTGCTGTACTACAGATTCCCCATCCAAATTTGCAAATTATCTAAGCAGCCCTTATTTCTGAGCCTTTGAAATGACAGTGAGCCAAGATAGAATTCCCTTGGGGCAGGACCCTGTCACAGCAGCATTACTACCAGTTGCTATATTTCATAGCGTTAAGTAAAACTTTATGGCAGAAGTGTGGAAAAATTTATCTTTTCATACCATAAACAAGTATGAATCTAATCATCTTTGCTTTTCCTGATATAACTCGGGTTCCCACTCACAACCATTTACTCAGATGAATTATCCCATTGAATTCAATGGGATTTTCCTTAGTAATGTGTTATATGGGATATTGGAGGATGTCCCTGTATTGGCCAGTGTCTGAGATTTTGAGCATTTTCTTCCAAGTTTGGACGTGTATATAACTATTTCAGTTTGGGTGAATGGAAAGCTTTGCCCAAGCAATTGGGGAAAGCATATGAGGAAGGCTGACTCATCAAGGTCCCAGCTGAGCAACTTGTCCCACAGATCTGAACTACAGCCAATTCATTAAACTTTAATTCAGCAGACTTTCTAGAAGCCTATCTTCTCTGATGAGATTTACTTCAGTGCTCAGTCTCAGATCACTTACTATCACTATAAGGGCATTCCCAATTTTGATACAGTCAGTCATGTCTCATTACTGACCAAAACTGATATTTGGGGCTGAATACTTCAAAATAATTTGTCTATATTTTTCAAACTCACAAAGCTTGTGGAACTCAGGAGATGCATGTTGTGATGGAGGAAATGTGTTGCATCCAGGGTATTTTGACGTCATTCCTAGTACCTCATAAAACTGGCTGCCAAAATTGAGACCTAGAGCAATCTAAAGGGATTTAATAGCTAAATATTCCAGATCCACGGGGGAATTTTGCACCCTTTCTTTTCAGGACTCTACTCTTGACCTCTACTATCAACATACTGGACTCCACTCTGATCCCACTTGTTTCATATTTGGTTGATGATGTGCAACACCAAGAGAAAACTGTGTTTGGCATCTGGGAACCTACATCCCATATACCCATCACTATGGAGACACTTCAGTCAGAATGGTGGCACATGCTATGAGTTCAGCTGATCTCCCACTGTACCACAATCCCTTTCAACCCTTTATATCTCACATCAAATCCCACCAACCCCATATTTCATCTTTTTTATGCCAGGACTTTTCAGCAG
>NW_008240221.1:9638960-9676773 GCF_000691975.1 Corvus brachyrhynchos
AGTCACCCTGGGAGAAAGAATGTGACTGTCATCTGTGGTGAGACACTGTCTAACTGGGAATCTGATTATTTGACAACCAGCATTTCATTGCTTCAGAATTGTTCTGAATTGTTTCCACTCTGGTCAAACCTAGAGAGCGTTGCCAGCAGACCAGATGGGGTTGTCAAGAAAATCTGAAGTGCTGATATGGCCACGTGCAGGCTATGACTCACTGTAGAGAAGTATCCTCTGTAGACCAGAGGAGCGTAGGCTGACAATTCTGCCACCAAGAACACTGTGACTTGGCTTGTGCAAACATTATATACAAATAAATAGCAATATTTATGTGACTCACATGATTAAGACAAAAACTTCTAGACCATTACTCTTAGAGCGCAGTTTACATGCCACAAATTCAAAGGGGTTTTAACTGTTGAATCAGCTAATACAAGGACGATGTATAATAAAGCTCCTTCCTACTTCTGAACTAAAGTAGATTTTTTATTTTATACACTGAATTAAAAAGTCTTTTAAAAAAAGCCTTGTCAGAGATTTGCACAGGCAGAGGTCTACAAGTTACTGGAATAAGACCAGAAGTTGTTCTCAAGCTTGCCAAGGGTTTGACAGAAGCAGGTATTGCAGTATAGGTAGCACCTGGCGTGGTCTATAATGCCACCTTGCCTTCTTCCATTTTACGTTCATCTCAATTCATTTACCGTCTGAAGAACAGACAGCACAGGCAGTTCTTGCTCCATGTGGTCCTTGCTCCACGTGGTCCTTGCCCTGGCTGCACATGTGGCTGAGGAAAAAGCAGTTTCTTAATATACACACAGCTCTAGCCCTAATTGCTTTCACGAGAGCTGATCACAATGCAGCTCTCCGAGCGCGTGTGAGTGAGTTGCATTCCAGACTGCTGGATATCTATTGTTTTCTTCCTTGCTGTGTGAAAAGAGCAATTCTGTATATAAAAAGCCTGTTGGGAGAAACGTGGTTTTTTTCCCCAACAGTGAGCAGATGGCTCACAGATTTTGTGCATCATTTGTAAATTATTTCAAAGTCTATTTATCTATTCCAAAGAGATTACTGGAATCTACATCTGCATTTTCTTGTAATTGTTTCCATGTCACATGAATGAGGCATAAGAGAGTTACAAAAGAAAGATGATCACCTATAACATAGCTGGCTAACATCTGCAAGAATTTGGGAATCTATCTACTAAACTCTTCCTAACTGCACCTCTTTCCTTAGCCCCTATTACTTTTTAATAAATTTTTCAGGGGATAAAAAGAAATTAGTGTTACTAAAAGATCTTCAAGATGATAAATCACTAAGTCACAGAAATCAGGATAGCAGGGATCTCAAGAGATCATCTATTCCAATCCCTGGAGGCAAAGCAAGACCAGTTATTCCCAAAATAGCCCTGACAGATACAGTTCACCTTGTTCTAGAAAACATCAGAAGAAAATATTAAAATTTTACTGGTTATTAAAACAAAAAAGGAACAAAGAAATGTGAAGTATTACAAACTCTCAGAGATTTTGTCTCAGCTGCAAATCAAGACCTTTCTAGGATGCAAAAAACCAGGAAACTTCTATATTATCATGGTCATAACAATTTTCAGGACCATGACATTCTTGCTCTTTCTTCAGTGTAGACTGAGTTACTTGCCAATGTATGGAGACAAGATGTTTTTAAGCATCTTTTCAGTTCTTGAGATGAGGTTTCTAGAGACAGGATCTCTTTGGAGGTGACTACAGAGATAGGTCAGAGGTTGCTAAATAAGTGGATGTTGAATGACTACAGACAGCTATGTAGTATGACAAGTTTCTGGGGTGGTCTTGAATAAGTCAACACCACGAGACTGCTTTGAAAAAGGTATGAGGACCAGGCTGTAATCCTGTGATAAAAAGATAGAAACTTGTTGGACTGAACTCAACATATCTCCTAGGAAAAGACTTACATGAAGACAGGGTGGAGACCTGCTGGGTAGGCCAGGTTACACAAGCTCTTTCAGAAAGTTTTCTAACTCATAATTTTTTAGCCATACTGAAATGCAAGCCACAACCCTCTCATCTCAATCATTTTGTTAAAGGTTTAAGAACGGAGGTACTCTCCATCTTGTTGATGAAATCATGATGAAATCTGATAAAGAGAAGATGTAGTCAGATTTGAAAGATAAGAAAACTTAAACTTTAAAAACAGTGTCACTTAATTCTGTGGCATAAAGGATGTACTAATCAAAATGCTTGCTTAGTTACACCATAATACTTGGGAGAAACCATTTCACCAGTTTTGCAAAAGCACTGATATCCTCAATAAGACATGATAGTTCTACCTAGTGATTTACTTCTAAACATTATTTTTGTTTGAGTCTGTAAAGATTTGAGAGAAGTTTTCTGAAGGGCAAAAAGAGGTAAGAATTTTACATAAAGACTTGTTGTTATGAATAAGGACATGGATCTAGTTATCTTGGTCACATCTTTCCAAAATGATACATATGAAATCCAAACCCTAGATAATACTCATGGAATCATTGAATATACTGAGTCAGAAGGGACTTATCAGGATCATTGGGTCCAGCTCCTTGCTCTGAGGAGGACATCCCAAGAATCCCACCATAGCTGTTCTCCGTATTCCAATATTATTCCAAATCTGCTGTCATTACACACAGGAATTCCTGTCTTGAGAGCACAGCCATAGTTAAGAATAGACATCATAGCCAGCTTATTAAGGGATAAATAAGGTCATTGGGAGTTCTGTTGAGGATTCACTTGAATGACAGGAAGGATGCTGTGGTCTCAATATAATTCAAGACATTGGAAAGGCAGGGTCCTAAAAATCTAACACAGGATACAAAGGGTTTCTCATTATTAAAAAATAAAAATAAAACGTCACAGGAAACCTACACCCACAAATTTTTGCTTTTTTTGGGGCTTTCCTGTTTGGTTTTTTTTTTTCCCTGGGCTCTGTGTGCTAGGGGTGTGAATGGCAAGGGACCAGAGAAGCAGGGATAAATTAGGAGGATGATCTTTCTATCCTCCTAACAGAGAAATAGATGGAGTTGCACAGTCTGAGGTCTTTGAATCTTAAGGAGCTGATAAGAGAATCTCTAATAACTTTCAGTTTTCCTATCTCTTTCCATAAGGAGGGTTCAGCTCCACTGGATCTACACATGAACAGGTAATGTATCTTTACCTCTCAGTGCCCTTAATTCCTGTGTCACCTCTCTTGAGGGATGAAATGCATTGGTTTAACTTACCTCTGCACTCAATACATGGCTATCTGAGGGCAAAGCAATGAACCTCACTATTCATCAGCAGCTTAGAACAGCAAACATTCTTTCCTGTATTTAAAGATCTGTTAAAACTCTGAAAATGTGCTGTACAAAGTAAAATAGGCAAAGGCTATTTCAAATTCATTTTGGACATTTGCTTTTAATTTTCTTCTGGTGTTTAAGGGTGTTCTTGAGACTAGATTTCTGTGCACATTAAACTTCCCTGTTTTGTGTTTATGCAAGCAAAGAGCATGGGTCAGGGCTAAGATGAAAAAAGATAAAATAGAAAATTGCTGGGGAAGGCTTATTTTACAGAGAGAAAAATGTTATTCAGAGATTTATTTATCTATCTTTACATCTCCGTGTGTCTTTATTATTACAAGAGTCACACAGTAATCATAAATATTCATAGTGATACATGTTTAGCTGGGAGTTTGCAACAGTGCATCTTTCTCTCTTGGGCCTGTATTTGCCTTTGCATAAAGAGGCCCTGATCCCTGGCCAAGGCTGTCACATTTTGCCATCACACAGATGGATCACACTAGTGTGTCACCAACTCCGAGGCCAGAAGCAGGTCTGGAATGTCCTGAAATTGTCCAAATGGAATTTGTTTAGGCTGTTTTAGTTGAAGAAATGTTTATGAATGTTAAGTATTCAGAACGCTAAAGCTACTGAACCAATCTATTTGAAACTTGACTTGAACTTGAACACTCAATGAGAGATACAAAAGTCAGGCTTGAAGTACAGATTTTATTTCCATAGCAGCTGTGAGGAGCATATTGTTTCATACTTACAACTAAAGAAAAAAGGTTTTGACCAAACATCCCCAAAACACTTCCTTGTGGGTTTAGGCCAAAGCTGAATATTCCATGTTAGTAGTAATTAATTTGTTAGAAATATCAAGGAAGATGGATTCAGTACCTGAGCCAGAACAGACAAAAAAGTAAGGCTGGGCAACATATACGAAGAAATTCCAAGACCATTGCCACAGAAATTATAAAGTGCTACAAGAAACTCTCTTGTGTTTTCTGTATAACCTATTGACTGTTTTTTATGATTTTGGGGTTTTTGTTTGTTTTTTCATTTCCAGCTTCAGCAATCTTTCCTTAGAAATCTCCTTAAGAGACAGTATTTCTCAAGAAAGTCCCTAGGTTTATGTCCCTGGCTGCTTTGATACAGCATACAGCAGTCAGCAATTTGTGTTCACTTGACTGTGAACTTATAAAACAGGGATTTCACCCAGTGACAGTGTATCCCAAAAGAATAAAGTCAGTATTTTCATCACTAGTATGTATTTTTCCCTTTATTATTACAATATTATGAAAAACACCCATAATTGGGCTCAGAATACACAGATCTTAAGGAAAGCCAGTTCTGGGCAGGGGGAAGGAAAAAAGGGATCCCACGGGAGCCTAGAGGGAGCTTTGGCGAAGGTAAAAAATGATACACTTTCACCTAGACACAAAATGTACTTCAGGGAAAACTGCCGAAGATCCTCTTAAGAATCTAATTCAAGGAGAAGGATATAGAGGCAGGCAGAATTTTCATTGTGCCTTTTGAAAATCTTTATTTAAATATTTTGTGGGTATATTGTCATGGTACAAATGTTTTGGATTTAAAAATGCTAATTGCAGTGTTATTTAATAGCAGATTGGCCTAGAACAGAAAAAATGGATAAGATATTTATGCAAATTTTTTTGCAATATTCTTTCCTCTTTTGGTTTTCAGCAAAGTCCCTAATGCACTTTTGAAACACACATTGTGTCTACATTCTCCTCTTCAGATATTTTATATCCCAATTTCCTTTACTATAAACTGTTTATGTTAGTATTACATGACGCCAAGCCTTTCTGATGAGTTCTGCATGTGGGATCAGAGAGTCATTATGATGCCCCAATGAACAGACCCAGGACACTGATAATGGTCAAATCATATCCACAGCTTATGCCTTTCAGAACAATATTCCAGTTTTGATCTTTACTCATTAATCAGAGAAAACTTCCACTGATCAGCATCTGAACACGAAGCAGTGGATTGATTCTTTCCTTTGCAGAACAGTCTATGTTTTAAAAGTAGTGTTACAAGACTGGACAACATCCAGTACAAGTTCTTCTTGCTGAGATTTAAAAATTCTCTTCACCTTTGCCTTTGGACACACATGAAGAGGAAATTATGTTTATTAAATTCTTGTGGTTAGAACCACTGAAGAAAAATGTGGGGCTTTTCTTTCTGTGCATTAAGGTCCAGATCTTGCGCCTGTGACTGTAAACTGGCTTGCACTCTTACCAGTGAATTGCTCAGTACTTGCACTTATTAGAACTAATGAATGTTTTTTTTCCTCCTGTCTGCAATAAAAGCTATCAAATTTTTAATGCCTATCTAGCTTCCTTTACATCATTAACAGGAACGTTGAGGCATAATCTAATTATAGAACCTGTTATTAGGCAAATTCCAAAGCATTTTTTACAGTGTGTGGCATTTCCCCAATCTGAATGCCATCAGCTACAAGCGAATTTGTGGCTTCTTCTTTTCTATATAAAGTGATTTTATTTTCCTAAGGAAGATCTCATTAACTCCAGACATTAACATAGCTGAGTAAATAAAAATTTCTGACCCTTTAGGGAGATCATGTGGCATGGAGTTTTTCCAGAACTCCCAAATTTTCTGGATGACATTGTGAGAATGAGGGTAGTAGCATTGACAATAGGACTGTCAGCCAGCCACATACACAACAGATGCATCAATTATATTTAAATACAGCATGAATTAAATCTAAGTATTGTTTAATTTGAAATAAACATAAACATGCACATTCCACCTTACTAAAAGCAACTACTAAAAAAAACCTCTAAGAAAAAATAACCAACCCTGCAATAATCTATTAGTCTCCCTCTGTTCTTGAATTCATCACTTTAATAGTATGTTTCAACCATGAATCCTCAAGACCAACTCCCTGCCCATTTCATCAAGTACATTTGACTGAAAAAGTACATCAATAAGATGGCTTTGACGTGCTGGTGCACATTTACCCCTGCACACAGTGCTGTTGAAGTCTCATTGAAATGACTGTGTAATGTGGTCTCAATTTAGACAAATAAGTGGTGCCAGGATGAAAATCCATAGCAAGAATGGCCATGAATGCTACTCTGTAAGGAGCTTTCAAAAAAAATATGTATCTAGATTACTTCATCTAATTGTGAACTGCAAAGCCTGCAGACTTGTGCTTTTCTTGTATGCTCTCAAAGATATTTTCAAGCATTTTCTTGGCATTTTCTGGAATCTCAGCTGCTACAGCCACATGATCATTAGTAATGGGTAATTTGACTTCTTGGATTCACCACAGATAAAAATAGAACATGTGGCTGATACATAAGGAAGCAGATACTTTAGCAAATTTGTGTTATTTTAGAGGGTCAGGAATACTCACTGCAATATAATTTATGTGGGGAAGGATGAAATTAAGCAACAAAACTCAAAACTTTACTTGCATCCCAAGTTTTGTTAGGGGTCTTTCATATTTTTTGGCACTATTAGTATTTGGTAAAGGAAGAAATTGGTAGCCCATTAGAAGCTTAAGTGCTAAGTGACACCATTTCTCAGGCCAGGAACAAAGCAATCAATTACCAGCAAACAGCAGCAACAACAGCTGGTAGGGAACATTGTATAAGAGTAGTGCTGAATAAGCCGAGGGTAAATGAAATGTGTCTTTGATAGAAATCGTATGTCGGGCGTCCACTGATGAAGCTGCAATATTTCCCATGGTTCATACTAATGAAAAACACTCCTCATGTCTTCTGGGAAAAGTTACTCTTTTTCAGCAAAATATTTTTGTTTTAATTTTGTTATTTCTATGGATGTTTTCTGGAAGAGAAAAAAATCATTGTTAATTATCTTCAAAAGTTTCCTATTTATAGCTGAAATAATTTCTCCATCATGCAGAATGTTCAATTACTGTTTCAAAAAAGTACCAGAAAGAAATTATACTTGTCTTCCAGTTCAGGTGTCTTAAAATTACTTGTGGAGGAGCAGTGTTAGTCCTACCTAAAATCAATGTCCTTCTTCCTTTTTTCTATTGAATTCCTTTATTTTGGTCCCCAAATACAAAGATTGGGGTCTTACATACACATTTTGATAAGTTTTCCTTGAGTTTATAGTTCAGCCACAACTGTCACTTTGACAAACTGGTTTAGTTAATGACAAGTTCAAACAAACTGCAATTGTTCTTTCTCAGTTTAATCAGCAGATAACGCAAACAGCATGGCCTACAAATTGTATAATGTTCAGGAATCAGTCATCCCTGGCTATTGACACAGTGGTGAGAGAGAGGGGAACCTCCAGCTTTCTGGGGATGCCTGGTTTTTGACATGGAGAAAGCAGATCCTATCTGCAGGTGTGACCCTAAGTGACGTGAACCCAGGCGGAGGGGTGGCTGTCTCCACATTAGCTGTAAAAGGCATCTGGGGCAACTCTGATCTCCTTCTGCAGTTGGATTAAGTGCCCATGAAGCTGGTACAACTCACCTTCTGGCCACGGATGTGTCTTTACTCGATTAAAAGTTCCTTTTTCTTGGAAGGCTGAAACTATTTTAGAAGAGGATTAAACTGCCCATTTTATGTTGCACTCAAATAGATTGTGTACTAAAGTTCAAGGTATACTACTACCTCACAACTTTTGGTACTAGAGCAAGCAGAGTACATTTGGATCAAACAAAACTGTGAAATTCAATGCAATCTTTAAAGTGATAAGTTTAAATCTTGCCTAGCTCCCTAATGCATCAGAATCATAAGATATAATACAATTCAAATTGAAAGAAATCAGAATCATACTGTGGATCAGACAGAAAAAGAACCAAGAGCCTTTGAACTCTCAATGACCATTTCTAAGTGTGGCCATGCCAGTACAATTTACTTAAAGTCCTCAAAATCCTCTACATCCAGAAGGTGTTTAACAACCTCTATGAAATTAGTGCGGAGTCTTCATCCAGCTGAAAGCAGAATGCAAATCTCAAAAGGAGAGTGTCTCAAAGCATCATAAGAAAAGCACAAGTTGCAAGATTTTGTTGTGGCCTGAGTTCTGTTCTGCTCCCACAACAGTGATTAAAAACTGTCTCTCCGAAAAATATAGCAACAGCTCTCATATCTCCAGTGATGTTTCTAAGTATCATTAGTTGATGGGCTGCAATTCCGTAAATGTCAGATCCCTTGAAATATTCTGTTTGGACTATACTTAACACTAAATATTTCTAATTTTATTCAAAGAGCCATTATACGATGTCCCTGGCAGTGAGGAATTAAGATGGTTTGGGGGCATTTGCAGTGAATCAACATACCATAGAATGTTTGAATTTTTTAAGTACAGCCTTAGAGCCGCATAAAGCTTCCAGAGTATTTGCAACCAGTTTGATTTATATTTCCCTCACATTATTGACAGAAATTTCAATTGTTATTCCAGCTTTGGACATCAGAAGAAATAAAAGCTCGTTTCATATAGAATTCATATAGATCAATAAAAAGATGCAGTAGATGCTTCAGAAGAGAAAAGTATTTTAGTATTTAGAAGTATTAGGCTTCTATCTCTAACTTGTCATAGTCAGAACTTGTCATCAACACTTATTTAATGTAAATTTATATATGTGCTTTCGTAATGCCAAATTGGAAATTAAGTCTGTCTACTATCATGAAAATATCTAAACAAAGGCCACCAACTCTTTTTCATCTGCTGAGTAAGCCATGGCTAAAAGGCAACCAGGTGCAATGCATTTTACCAAACTGCTGGGCTGCATTTTAAGAACTTTGTCTTTGCTCTACTAATATAAAAAAAGAAGTATGTTCATAAATCTATAGCAATGAGCTGACATTTCAGCCCCACAGATATGATTGCCTGACATCAAGATGTAAGGGTTGCAGCAGGTACTGCATCCCCAAAATGTTATAAAGTTTAAATCTGCCTGTACTCTTTCTCGTGTTGTAAATCTGTGTTCCTGGTGCGAGTACCTCCTGTTGCAGGAGAAGGTGTGGGGCTCCAAATGGCAGCCAGTGGGAGGCTTGGAGGCTTTTGCACCTTTAATGACTTCCAAATCAAAAGCATGAAGACCAAAACATGCTCCTCAAGCAATTTTCCCATTCAGACTTGATAGTCTGCATCATTTTCTTCTGTACCATTCCTGTTGTTCTCAATAGTAGAGTGTCAGTCATTTCAGTGCATTTTTTAACATGGAAAGAAAGGGGGTAGGGTGGGAGAAGGGATCTGTCCAATGATCTCAAAGCATATGTTTTTGATTCTAATAAGATTATGGATACCAAAGGAATAAAAATGGAAATCACTACTGCCAAGATATGAAAGAAAGTTTGCATAGTAAAATAATTTAAACCCTAACATTTGGACCCAATAAGGCTAACAGAACGTTTATTCCATATTTTTGGAAAGTATGCTTTTTCTGCACATTAAGTGGTACCAATAAAAAATAATGATTCTCACTCAGTTTATTTCTATAAATTATATTGTTTTATAGTTTTCCAGGGCATGGTTATGTGTCAGATTCTATGGCAAACACCTGGGTGTAAAACGCAATAAGCTTGTTACTTCCAGAGGGGGTTGTGGGAGGAGAGCAACAGTCCTCCATTCTCCCTAAAATGTACCTATTTCCAAGAAAACTGGATCACAGCTCATCTGAAAATGGCCACATTCTTTTTCACACTTTAAGAATTATCATTTACATCTCCTCTTGACTTGCTAGTGACATAAAACGGAACACTTCAGGAATCAGACCCAGCAACACCTCCAGAGATGAACATGAGTTGGTGGTCTTTGCCCAGTGCCTAATGGGTGATTGCCCATACTGTGGTTTTGCCCTTTATTTTAGCATAGGTCAATGTACACAGAATACAAAGCAGTACATTTACATGAATTTTTAAGAAGCTATGAATGTCACAAAAATTTCATAACTTTCAAAAGTTATGCTGTTACAAAGACTAGCACTCAGATGTTATGGGTAGAATACAGTCAGAATGCCCTTACAGCATCAATTTAAGGAATGCCCTTACAGCATCAATTTGGCCCCTTTAATGTATGCACTATAATTACAGCTGGTTGGAAACTTTCCATCTAAACATTTTTTTTAAGTAAAAAAAATGGTTTTCTGTGGGAAAATGCTACTTTTTCCAAAAATGCTTTGATTTTCCACAGGGAAAATATAAGTAAAATACATTCCTTTGGATCAAGTCAACTGGATTCTAAATATTTCAGCTTGTCAAGCTGAATAAAAGGACTTCATTTCAGGTCAGCATGATATTAATGTATGTATGGCAGAATTGCTGTGGTGCATCACAGAACTTGCAGCTGAAATCAGCTCCTCTGCTTCAGGACAGACAGTGTGGTCTCTTTCTTGCCAATTTCTCCCCCATCATGCAAATGATAACATAAGATCACGCACCATGAAAGCAAGAGGAGTCAGTAGCAGCTCAGGAGCCACATGAAACTCAAACAAAACATGGGAATCACTTCCTGGTACCTTAGCCATCTCAAAATGAGTCATGGTGCCTAAGCAGCATGGTTAAAATCTCTGATTAGAGACAGTAAATCCCTTCAGAAGACAATTTGTCCTCTCCAAAGATAGATAATTAAGGCAGGTAACACTGAAGAGAAATTAATCTCTGCCACCTTTCTCCATTGATTAAGGATGGATCACAGAAGCCTGCCTTAGGCTAGACACTAACCTTGCAGAAAGCAGTGAGATGCTCCTACCCTTTGGGCTGACATCCTCCCCAGTCAGCTCTCTGTTCTGATTTTTGAGGAAATTTGTGTCTGCCTTCACTCTCAAAGTTAAAATGTTGGGACAAATCCTTGAGCATGAGCAGTGTCCTGCTGATTTCACTGGAATTTCACATCAGCAAACACTTGTCCATTGGCCTGAGAAAGAGAGCATTGAAACAAATAGTTCACATACCTAGCAAAAGAGTAATTACTATTTACCTGTAAGGTAAGGTTGACTGTTGTAGGAAAATTGACATAATTTTAGGACACAAGGAATTTTTTGTCAAAAAAGGTAAATCCTTATAAATTACAGGCAGTAATACATGCCATAACATGTATTTAAAGAAATACTTATTGTTGGACTGTACTTTCTGCAAAGTGTCCAAAGGGCAATCAAGAACAATGCACCTACACAGTAATCACTGCCCGCACTCTGGGGAGCAGGAATCCCTTTCCCTGCAGAACTTAGTCTGACCCGACGGGACAGAAGGAGGATAAGAGAAGGCAACACAAATCTAGCTCATGGTGTCATCCAGTGCCATGTTAGAGTCATGTGTAAGAGATACTTCTTGCTTAAAAGGAAAGCTATCCAGAGAGGAAAGGCACTGAGGAGAGAGAGGAGGAATGTGAGAGGGACAAGCAGGGAGAGAAGAGGAAGTGGAAGGTGTATATGGTCAATTACACTGGAGAGAGGGAGAGTCCAAAGTGCATGCCTCAATAACTTTTGCATTTCTTGAATTTACAATACTCACTTTTGCAACCTTATAAAATGTTCATAATATTGTTTTAGAATACAGAATATAAACCATATGTGCCTGTGTCAAACTACATATAATACGCATGTCCTGGGTATTGTGTTTTGCAAATTTAGCAACAGTCTCACACACACGGCTCTCATTAGCATATGTGCAACCACAGTGAAGTTAATAGGATTAGAGCTTGTCAGGAATTTTTCAATTAAACTTTTTTTTTTTCATTGGAAAATACCACTTCATTGAAATTTAAACTCTGCATGAGAACCTAGAGGTTTGGGTGCAATTTGCTTTAGGAAAAGTTCCCCAGGTCTTGGAATTTTGATGAAAACCGGGAAAAAATAATAGCTCAGAGTAAGGTTGCAGTCAGAGTACAGGGCTGGACACTGGAGAACCAAACATGAGTGCCTGCTGCGTTGCTGGTACAGCATCAAGGAGATCCTGACTTAGCCTGCTGTTCATCCAGGGGTGAATTCTGTCACCTCAGTCTGAGGCCAGCTTATCAAATCCTGTGTTTCCCATAGTGCACAACACAAATTAGTGACATATCTGTCGAAGCTCCCAGATGCAATCCGACTATCCAGTAGCTCTCTGCAGATGAGCTGTCCCACCATCTTCTTCTAATCTTAATGTAGGCATGGGGGTGTGGTGGTGTTTCTCCCCCTTGCAAGCATTTCCTTTAGAAGAAAGGTAAAACACTTTGGAATCAATAAGTTTTGCTTGAAATAACTCTTAAATTTTGTGAAGGCACTGTCAAAGTGTGGTATCCCTTTAAAAAGCAGCAGATATGCTGGAAAGGCACCAAAAAAACTCCTATACTTTGTAACAGCATCTTTAAAACAGCAGCACTAGAACAGAGGAGCTCAGGGGAATGCACAAAAGCCACTTACTCTCCAAAAATAAAGTTAGTAATGCTTCACTCCGTTGAAGTTACCAATGGCTGATCATTGTTGGTTGAAAACTAAAAATGTATACTTTTACACTCTTAGCATAGGTTCACGGTGCCAGCTGGCTTCCTGGCTTAGATCTGCAACCTAGGGGGCTTGTGGGATCTCAACATCTGCAAAATTATGCTTTGATTTCTGGCACTGTCAGATCTCAAGGGAACAAAACCAAAGCAGTTACCAGCCAGAACTCACATTTTGACATGTTAAGCAAGGGGCTGCTCCTCAGAGTTTTTGCCATTTGGAGAAGAGCAGTGAGCTATATGCTTGAAGGGGAGAGCAGAAAGAAAGAGAAGCCGGCAGACATCAATGTTACAGTATTTCTGCTACCAGAGAGAGTGGCTTTTGGAACTAGAGTGAAGGAAAAAAATTATGAGAGAGATGGGAATGGAAGGGAATTGGTGGTTTGGTACTCTAGTGCTTGTACTCTGTTCATAAAAATCACTGAAAAATTTAAAAAGCATAATTATCTAGTATTGGAGCTAATGCTAAAAGACAAAGACAAGATGAATTCTAGTGTTAATGAATATATTATGCACTATTATCTTTCATAAAGGCTTCTTAATTTTTTTTCACACAACTAGCATGGTATCTTTTATAAAAATGCATGACCGTGCAATCAAAGTGAGACTGTTTTATATTAAAAAAACCAGCATGTGAAGACTCTAGCAGATTCAGAAAATGTGGGTACTCTACCTAGGTGCTTTTATAGGACAGTACAAGAAAAAATCTGAAAGTTGTGGGTAGGAACTTAAATTTACTCAAGAGCTTCCACACTCAGCACTTTAGGAAATGCTGTTCTGCAGCTCTGAAATTACTGCCTGACACTCATCATGGCTGTCTGCTGATCCCAGGGATTTACAATAGGTCACTGGTGTTTAGTGACCGGTAATTCTTACCACCATTTCTCACAAGAAAATGAACAGAGAAAACTTGAGCTGGAGCATTTTTTCAGTATAAAAACTGCAGTGATTTCTTTCCTGGGCAACAGAATTATTTCCATTCATATCAGCTCAGAATGTCCCTTGGAAAATCATTTTCCCAATACATCACTTTAACCACGCCAATTTCTGTCTTTTTTTTTGTTTGTCTCCTTCGTTAAATTCCTTTCTTTGCTCTATCTTCATGTCCTTCCCTATTTTTTGCCTACCTTCCTCCTCCCATTTCTTATGAATACAAAAAGCAATTCTCCTTGGCATTGAGCCTGACCGTCCACATTGTCCATTGGTGAAGAAGCACTTTATACCTTTCCTTCATGGTCAAGAATAATTTTTTTGCAAGCAACTGAAACAAGGAAATTAATAAAACAGTATTTAAAAATAAAAAGAAGGTGAAAGGTGAAAGCTGGTGAAGGGTCTGGAGTGCAAGTCTTGCAAGAAGCAGCTGGGGGAGCTGGGGATGTTTAGACTGGAGAAAAGGAGGCTGAGAGGAGACCTTATCACTCTCTACAACTCCCTGGAAGGAGGCTGTAGCCAGGTAGGGTTCAGTCTCTTGTCCCAAGTAACAAGTGTAAGGACAAGAAGAAATGGCCTCAAGTTGCACCAGAGTAGGTTTATATTGGATATTACAAAAATCTTCTTCATGGATAGGGTTTTCAAGCCATGGAACAGACTGCCCAGGGAAGTGGTTGAATCACCATCCCTGGAGGTATTTAAAAGCCATGTAGATGTGGTGCTGAAGGACATGGTTTAGTGGTGGATGCAATGATCTTAGAGGACATTTCCAATCCAAAAGATTCTGCAATAACTTTGCATTGCCCTTCCTTGGCAAGAAGCATCCTTCAGGCTCTTCTGTTGAAGTTTGCCATGATATCTAACAGGGAAATGGAAAATATGTATGTACTTGATGTGCTGATACTCTTGAAGGCTAATACATCACAGCTGCCTCACCCTTCTCTACTTAAAATTGTTTAATGTGTTTTACACACCAACACTATAAAATTACCATCAGCATGGTCCTGCTGGGCCAGAGAGGTCCCTTCTGCCCTACATTGGTGTAAAACCTAAGCTCCCTTCTGTGCTAGCCTAGGCTGCTCACAGGCTGCACCAATACAAACAAAGCCAGTAATTTTAGAAAGGCATTGTACTCAGATTAAATTTAGGGTCCACCAAGATGTTACCTCATGCTCAGGAAATCCCAGATTGCTGGACATTGGTGGGAGGAGAGAAAAGACAGAAGTATCTCTGCATGACCTTTGCTGGCTTTGGACACCTCCCTTAGCATTTGTCAGAACCACGACATTGGGCCAAGGGACCTTTAGTCTGATCCAGTATAGCTGTTCTCACACACAGACATCCCTTCCCTTTACCTGCCAGATGGTCAGCAGTAAGCACTGAAATGGCCTTTTGGGGAAATAAGACAGATTTAGCACATTTAGTACATGGCTTGTATGTCTTTCCTGATATCTCAAAGGTAAGCATGAAACTTTGAGCTGTAGAAGGACTAAGGATTGCTGGAGAATCAGGAACTATTTACTTTAGAAAAGGAGACTGTAGGATAAAATGTCTGCAGTCATCTTGGATAAAATCCTGTTGTCTTCACAATGATATTGCACCAAAGACACCCCAAAACTGAAAAATCATGAAAGAATCCAAATTGTTCTCTAGCCACAACCCGCACTGAAAGAAGATTGACACCTTCTGTTAATAGGAATTGATTCACCTACAACATTGCAAAGACAAAAGGTATCAGCAGTATTCTCTTCTCCACTGCTTTACCTGTTCCGTGAGTCTTGGAAAGACAAATGCCTACTAAGCAATACAAAGAGGAAGACAATCTGATCTCTCTGCATGAAGTTCTACAATTTACTCCCAGCAGAAATCATGTTTCTGCAAGAGCTGAAACTCCCATTTCTTCTCTGGATTTAAGACAAAATCAGAAATCTGCTCCACAGTCTAGGTTCTTTAGTTGACTTAATTAGATCTGAGCCCTCTCAGTAATTAGTCCCCATAACCCACAGAAAACCTGAATGAAGTGATAAACAAACAAAACAAAACAAAACAAAAAAAGAAAAGAGAGGGGAAAAGGGAAGAAATTAAGAAAAGACAAAGAAAAAGAGAAAAGAGAAAACCTCAAACATCAAGGAGATGCCAATTGTCTTTTTTGGGAGGAAAGGATCTCTTAGACTGCAGGGAAATTATCTTGAAGGAGACACATTTCTAAAATGTGATCCCTTTTAGTCCCTAAATGTAGGGGAATATATTTACTTTACACTTCCCAAAAAGTGTCAGCTTCCAGAGGGTCAGCCTTAGAAATACACAGAAGCATAAGTAGATCTCCTCTCCTTCACCTGGGTTTTGGTCGGATATTTCACCCACTTCTCCCATCACCCCCAGCATCCCCCTGACATGAGATATGGCTTCACTTTCCAAGAAGACAAGAGTTTAGCATCCTTCAGTCTTGGCTAATGCACAAATCCCAGCCCACCCACTTCCTCCCAGGGGAAACTTCAAAGCAAGAGCAGGGACTGGAGTCCTCCAGGTGACCCTCCCAGAGGGGCCAGGACACAGAATGGGAGCCGAGAGGGCACTAACAAGCAGGATGACCATGTGTAATCCTGTTGTACTCTTCTCTCCTCTCATCCCCTCCATCAGCAGCCCTAAACACCATGCATTTAGCAGCCAGCCTCTTTCTGGCAGTGGACTGAATACTCAACAGCTACATTCAGCATGCAGGAGAAAACAAAAACAGCTGGAAACGGCTTTGATGACAAGGCAGGCACATTGCAGAAGAAACGTCCCATGGGATGGGATAGCATTCATTTGCTGTGATTGACAGAACTTTTAACTCCTGTTTCCTGACTGACAGGACCATAAAGGGGGCTGCCAGACAGGATGGAGAGTAAAGACAATCAACAAATCCTTTTGTTGTTTTCTTCCCCCATTTTATTTTTAAGCTAACAGGACATTTCCCCTAAGATGGCTTTACCTCAGGCTTTTCATTATTGTTCTGCAGGAGGAAAGGACAGTATGGCCTCACAAACCAGGCTCTGCCTGACCTGCCTGGATTGTGTTCACAGGCTGTTTGCAGTCTGAAGGGCTGAACCTTTCTTACTGCCCCAGAGACATGATAAAGTTACCCTCCAGAACCTTCCTCCATTTCTGCATCAGTAGAAAGAAGATTCTATCACTTTCCTATTTCCTTTTACCACTGAGTGCAAATATCCCAAAGAGCTCTGAGTGTCTGGTTTGGCAAATCAGTATTAAAACTAACAGGAAAGAGAACAGCATCAGAAGGATCTGATTATTATGCTGTGAATATGAATCCTGGGGACACTACTAAAGCAAATTCTTTCACAAGAAAGTATTCCTGTGCTTTTGATTCCAGCATATGCACCATTACATTGACACAGGCGTAGCAGGAATTCTTCCTATCACCCACCTGGGATCTACTAGCCCATCTTTAAAAGTTTTTCCACCAATAGTTCTGTCCAAAAAAAACAAAAGCATATTGAGATGTTCTTAATACGCTGTGTTTGCCTTTAAATGAAAGACAAAAATGACTAAGATTTGCTACTTGAGGTCTTGGAGAGACTTTGGAGCTATGGATGCACCTTTACCTTTTTGGGTGTTTGAAGATGGCAGGTGAACCTGAGACCTACAGAACTTGCACAGCTATGGGATAATGTCCAAACAGAAATTGGCATGCTACTGTCCATGAGTACGAGCTTGAGGGAGGGAAGTGTCAGATCTTTGTCTCTAATGCAGTTTTATGTCACCAAGTCAAAAGTTGTTCCCAGATATGAAGAGAGTACTTCTGAAAACATCCCCCAAACTCAAAAGTTGTCAAGACTCACATCTTACTTACAGGTTATCAAATAGTTTTGGGTAATAAATATATTTAAGCACCTTTTTTATAGAAAATAATTTCCAAAACCTATTTTTATGGGTAACAAAACAGTTCATCTTCCAGACCAGTAGCCCAGTGTCTTCACAGCGCTTGATATAACCCCCACCATCTCCAAATATAAAAAGAGAAGGTTCCTTACATCCAGCTACACAGCTCTTTCTCTCCAATAATGTTTGAGAACAGTCTCTGGATAAAGAAAAACAAATCTTTTTTTTTCTGCATTTGCATTTGCATTTGCACATACCATTATTAAAAGAAGGTGTCTGTGTTTAACAGTATACTCAAAGTGATTGGTTTTTTAATAACGAAGCAATAATTTTATAAAAACTGCAGTTGTTACATTTTTGCAAGGCTGCTTAGTGACATTGACATTTCTTTAACCTCCATAACAAAGCACACTTACTCAATACCACTCTGAGCATGTCACACTGCCCCAGTGTTATGTGATCACGTAATGAAAGACCCAATCATAAAATCTAATATGCACAATGGGAACAGAATTAGGGTTACCAAAGGAGCCTTAATTCTGAATTTCCTGACTCTTGTGGGTTTAAATCTTGAACTTAACATTGTATTAACATATTTTTAATTGAGCAAGAGGGGAAAGAAAAGCACATATTAAAAGTCTTTAATATTTAAAGATGAGGATTTCCCAACAAACATATTCTATCTTTCCACTTTTCAATAAAAAAATTCTCTGTAACTTAAACCTAGGTGCTCTGTTCTCTTTGCAATGAGTTGTCTTAATTTTAAGACCTGTGATGTGACACAATTCATCTTTATTTTCAATTCATTTGATCTTGCAATCTCTGATCTTGCCTGACTAGATCTTACTCCCTAGAAAGCACTCCCCAGCTCCTGTTAGCTGGAAAGAGAAGGACTTTTCCTGTTATAATTTACACACTAATATTAAATGCTTTTAAATAAAAAATAAGGGTGGGGAGAGCAAGTTCTTTTGGAACAAAATCTAATTGGAGTTGGTGTAACTGTCTAGAAAAAATTTCATTTGTTCAGTTTGTTTAACTTCATAAGATTCAAGAAACAAAAGAAAACAATTGTTTCTTTTTTTTATTGTTCTTTTTCTTTTATAACAATGAATTTTTACCATAAGACTTCAGGTTTTATAAGACTTTAAATATTATATAACATTTTAAGCCACGACAGAGAATTTAGTCATATTTTTATTATTTTTTTCACATCATTCTGTTTTACTCACCCTATGGAAAAATCAAACATTTGATGTCGACTATTGTATAACAATCCTTTGACATGTCTCCGAAAATATGGCAAGTCTGTTGTTTTTGGAGCAAATTCTGCTTAATTGCCTGGTGTAAAAAGATTTTATAAATAGAAATTCTCAGTATATGCCTCATTTAAAATTAATTAAAATCAGACGGATAGATTTACATTAATCTCATTTTTCTATTCTTTTTTGCTCCTGATCTCTTCTCTTCTCTTCTCTTCTCTTCTCTTCTCTTCTCTTCTCTTTTCTTCTTTTCTTTCTGTTTATCTTTAGATGTTCTAAGAATCAGACTATTTACTGTAGCTATTTAATAACATTCTAGCACAGGCATTCCTTTAAAAGGAGAAAAAAAATCTATCACCAAAGAAAACCCAGAGCAAAATAACAGAAATTCCCAATTTTGTGATTTACTCCCAGAGGTTTTGTCTGTCTTCATAAAAAGACCACTGGAGGTGAAGTTCTTAAGAGGCAGATCTCACAATAAGGAATTCAGCATGAGCTGCCCAAAAGGCCCACTTGATAAGAACAGAGTTATGCATCCAGTTTCCAAAAGGCAGCCAGGGTTATTTTGGTGCTAGAAGTCAGTGTGTCATTTAACACAGCCAAGTGTCCTCCGAGGACCCCACTGGGAAATCAATAGAGTTTTATGAGGTTAGCTGCAGCTTTTGTGTAAACACCATAACCTTTTATGATGGGAAATACAGTCTTTTGCTTTATATGTAAAAGTGGCATTGATTAGGGTTTTTTATGTCGCATGTGGCTGAATCGTTGGTGGCTGTTCAAAGTGTATCAGCTGTAGTACGAAAGCCTGGAGGTCCCACACTAGATAATGGTTTATTTAAATATTTTTTTGTCCACTAAACTAGAGATTTGGGGACCTTTAAACCACAGAGGTAAGGAAATAGATTTTGTTTTATGAAAATTAATTCTTAGATAACTAACAATATAAAAATATTTTGTTTCACATTCATTTTTATTAAATTCCAAACATGTACCAGGTAAAAACCTTCTGGTAATTTCCAGATGACATCGTGGCCAATGTTAGATTTCTAATCTAGGTTGTTTTCCTTGCTCAAGGTTCAGGATCAGTTTCTGGGTTTTGGTGTTTATTTTCTGTGGCAGGATTTGATTCATACTGCCCATCAAATCACAACACGTACATTAAAGATGACTCCAGCCTTCCCTTTGAGCGGGTGTGGTGTTTGGATGAGGAACTAGACTATATTTCAAATTATTTGCAGAAAATATGTATCTATGTGTGTTGGCCTGAGATCTAATGGAATTTCAGTTATCCCTCACCAGTGTCTCTGGGTGCAACAAGTGGCTTTGCTGACTGTTTTGGGGATATCAGTCTTCTTCGTCTCCTTGAGCAAAGGGGGATGGGTTTCTCTCCCTGGACTGGGGTGGGAGGACAGAAAATGCCCATCTTTTTGCTGGGGAAAATCTGCTTCTTGAATACCTGCAGTTATGATTGGGCTTTGCATGATCTCTCCAAGATTCTTCAAGATATTCTGAGACTTGTGAGCTAAAGCCCATGGCTATTTCTTTCCACATAGTCAATAAAAGTTACCTGTGATTCCCAGTGTTGATAAAGCAAAATGCTTTATTTAAAACCAGATACATTTTAAATGGCAGAAATATCAACAACAAAAACATTGGAATCTGTGGAAAATTTCACAACCCCTTCAGGAAATTTTTGTGACCTAGGTCATGGGTACAGTTATACTTCAGCTGCGAAAAAAATATTTCCAAAAAAACAACACCAGTGTTCATACAGTGTGAAATAAAACTCGCTAAACATCCTTGTCCATCCAGTCCAAACTAAAGCTGCTCCTGGCAGACAGCAGCAGCTCAGAGAAGTAAAATTTTATGGACTGTAAATAAAATCAGTGAAACATTCCTAATGTAAAGGTTATATTTTTCTCTCCTTATTAAAGGTGGGATGGTCAAGGTCCGTATGCAACCATCTCACTCGTCATCAAAGTGGCTTCTTAATTGTACTCCAGACCACTGAGTAAAAACATATCTGCAGATCTCCTGAGGACTTTTTTTCTTTAGAATAGTTTCAGGATTTTTTTTTTACCAAGTTTTATCTGATTATTTAGTTAAAAAATTAGAAACTGAGCCTTTTATTTATCCACAGTCCAGAATTTGCAGCTGCAGGACAAGCAGCAGCCCTGGGGGTGACCTCAGCTCTGACCTGCGGGACCACCCTTACCGGAGGCGAGCGGGGAGCCAGGTCCTTTTCCCTGGGCAGAAACCAGTGTTTTATGAGACGGCTGCATGGTGGTGAGAGACAAAGCCGAGGCCACCACGTAAATCCTGACTCTGGCCACAAAGGTGGAAAACCAGCACTTTATCACCAAACCACTGAAAGTCCTTGGTGTGATTCCTGGTTATTTAAGAACAAGCATAAAAGTCTACAGGCCAAATTCTTCCCCAGGTCTGACACCAGCAGGCTCACTGCCTCAGTCTGTCTCCTCTCCAAGCAGTTGCAAAGAGTGGAAGCCAGTGGAGAATCTGATGAACTGTATTTCTTTTAATTTACCCCATAGAGTTCTCCTTTGCCCAGGGGATTAATTTCTTCTCTGCTTAAAAGATCCACTTACCTGTCAAACTTTCCCCCCAGTTATACCACAGAACTGAAATAACATTTTAAAAACCTCAGCATAAGATCCCATGATGTTGAATAATTTAGACCTTTAGAAGCTGGTTAATTTTTAGGATCTTAGCAAAACCATACATGATTGCTTTAAATAGCAATGAAAGGCTGATTCAAGCCATTAAATTTTATGTTGTGTGTAATGTTGTAATTGATGTCAAACCTTTCCCTTATTCTTCACGCTGACATTGGGCAGTCTCCTAACTGCTTGAAGTGAAGTTACAAGAGTCCAGACAAAGTACCAAGAAATGGGTGGCAGAAATGGGAATTTATTGCTAAGAACAGAAAGGTTCAAATGTTAAATAATTAAGCATGAGCCAAATTTTGCCGGTTTCTTTCTCATCCATTTATTTGGGGGGATAATTGGGTGCATTAAGTATTTTGCTGCAAACTGTTCCTTCTGTGTATGCACATAAAACTTTATTACCCTTGTAAAGAGCATGCTGTGAATTCTGATGCTTCTGTGTGTTTGGGAGCATATAATTATTCTCTTTACAGGAAAACACTTTTACCTACATCCTAAACTGAACAAACCAGCTTCCAAAGCAGCAGCTGCTTGAAAGCATGTGCTCAGCTTCAAGCATCCCTGAGGAAAAAACGCAAATTCAGCTCCAAGTTGAATAAGAACTCTTCTCTCCTTCCAGCAGATTTCATTACAGTGTTTTGCCTCACCTTTGCTATTTCCCTGGTAATCATTAAGCAGTTTAAGAAAGTTGATGGTGACTTAAGGCCTTTATTCTAGCAACACTAGAATGAGCTAACGTCATTCATGTAAGAGCAATGCCTGAGATCAGCAAGAACAAGCCACATATAAAGATACAGAGATGTCGCTGTCAAATGAGGAGAAAAATCAAGGGAACTTGGAGACATTTCCCTTTGCTGCACCATGTTTCTTTAGGGTTTGTTTCACAATAGAAAATTAAACAGAAACCATCCCATGTCACAGGTGACCCATTAAATCAGACAGGGAACCCTCCCCAGCGGGCAGTTTTCATGAAGCCACTCTGTTTAGAAGGATGAGGAGGCTTGCTAGCACAGAAATGTGCAGATCTCAGAGCTGATCCCAGAAAGGCATCAGTTTCTACCTCAGGTGTTTTCAGACCTGTTCTCCAAGTAATTGCACCCCAGAGATGCTGTGATCCAGCCCCCAGCCTCTCCACAGTTCATACAGTCCTACTATCCAAAGATGTCTCCTAAAGAGGTACCCGAATAGCTCCAGCTTCTGTCCTGAGCAGCAGCTCCAGCAGCTAGCGCTGATTTGGGGTTGGTGCCCAAATATTTGCCCAGGAATCCCTGAGTATTTGGAGACAGGCTTGCCTAGCTGGCTTTGCTTAAACTGATTCAAACTGAAAGCAATCATATAGCCACTGTTGCAACCACACCAAAAAGGTACATGAACCTGGGCAGGTTTAAGACTTCTTTTTTTATTTCTTTTTCATGGTCCTCCCTGGTGCAACTGCTTTATACAACAAAAGTAAAGAGTGACTACAAACTTTCTCAGGGCTAAACAAACTCCTGCAGGGATTAAAGACTGTCACCACCGTCACTTTTCCCTGAGCACAAGCTGCAGTTCTCCACTCTCTTATATTTCATCTATATTTAAAAGGAAAAGACCAAAACCAGAACACCCAACTCAACAGGTTTAATTCTATCACTTGAGAAGAGGATGCAAAACAGAACAAACCACATGAAACAGATGTTAGTCACGTCAATTAATACATGATTATATGTGCATTTCCTATATTGATAAGAACTGGTATAATGAAATTTTTTAAAATGCAATAGAACTTTGAATTTACCCCTACAAATTACACCAGTTATCTTACAATATTTTCCTCAGCCAGTGAGGCTAAGCAGTAGTAACTGTTATGTGAGATACATATATATATAGCAATGAAAAAAGAGTGGATAGGAGACAAAAGGTAGGAACACTCTTTGAGCAGCTAGAGCATTGGTGTGAGATGCTAAATATGAGTGGGACTCAAACCTTTAACTGGAGGTGTTTTCTGTTTATTCTTATGGTCTTCCCTCCCCGCTTGAGCAGAGGTCAGGTTACTTTCCTAGATTTAATCCCCTTATGGACTGCAAACTAAGAACAGCAGCTGGAACCTTCCATGGCGTGATGAGGGAGTGAAAAGGAGGAAGAGGACAACCTTTCAGTGATTATGGTGCAAATGTACTCCAAAATCTATCTGCCAAGGGGATGATTCCTTTCCTTTAATGGCCCATACCTCTAAAAACAGAAACATGCCCTGAGAGGAAAAAAAGAGCAGTCTGATGCAAAACCACAAGCCTGCTTTAACAGAGTTACTCCTGTGCAGAGATCCTGTCTTTCACCGTAAGCCAAGAGCCTCTCCTGGAAAAGAAATTCATCTCACCAATCATCAGCCACCTAAAACACAGACCTGTTCTCCCACCTGGCACCTTCAATGCCCTTTACAGCCAGTGACACATCCAGAGGGCCAGTAGTACAGCTTGCCCTATCCTGGGACATGTCAGACAGGTTGTATCATCCCCTGGATATATATATCAGCTGGAAATTACAACAATCATTGCTGAGATACCAGACTGGCATAGCATCATGTCTTTTATTTTAAATAAAGGAGTACACAATGTACAGACTTCATCCTACAAATCCTTGTACACAAGAAAAATCTTTCCATCACAGCCAAGAAAGCTATTTTGAGATATGTAAAGAACTCACATGAGCAGAAGATCTACACAAAGAGGCCACACTCTGTCTTCTATCTTAGCCAAATCTGGCCATTTTAAATCAGTCCATATCATGACCTTGAACCTTGGCACTAAAATGTGAGTTCCAGGCACTGCTGCCCACTGCGTGCAGGCACCAAAGAGAGGTCAATTATTTTTCACCCTGTTACTTTCCAGATTTCTTCTCACTGGAAGAACTGTAGCTTGTGTTTCCTGGAATAGATTCTTCTCATTTTGTTTTTATGCCAAAATAATTCATTTCTGATTCCATAATTCTTTTACATAGTTAATAAATATCTATAGGCAGAACAGGGCAGCTGCTTCTTGAATAGCACAGATATCTTAAAACATCAGACTCTCAGGACAGTCACCACTTCAGATCTTTAATTTCACCCTAAGAAGATCTGATTTGTTGGAGGAAGTAACAGTTTACACATTGCAAAAATAAATGGTGCAGCAGGCGTTCATACACAGTAGGAGGTGTGAAAAATGGGGGGGAAGGGGGAAAGGAGACTGATGGAAACAATCAGCTAATGCAGAATGAAAGCCTTTTTCTCTCTCCAAGTGGAACTAATAGGAACATCAAATATGTTAAACTAAAACAGAAACATGAATGACAAAATAGTTTTCCACTTTTTTTAAGAACTTTTTATTTTCAGGAGTGGTCACACAAACTTGTGAAAGGAAAAAACACCAGAGGTTTTCCTCTAAGCACAAACAGTTTAAAGTGTCTGATTTTGAAAAAATTATTTTTGTCCATGCATGTATCACATGTCTGCTTAGAGCAAATAGCCTTGGCGGTGGCTGTCCATACTCTGGGGATAATCCCACAGGTGTTGGAAGTCAAACGATATCTTGCCAAGCCAAGCACTAATCAGCAGAGTAGGACTTGGTGGACCAGTACTTGTGAATATCCTCCAGGCCTTCAGGAGGCAGAGGTAGCAATTTCCAGTGGCTTCAGTGGCTATGTTTTATGTTTCATTCTGTTTTAGGTGATGCTGGAAGAAAACAAGAGCAACATCTGGTCCTGCCAAGCATCTGGCCAAGGGAATGGGCATAAAAATGCCAGTTTAACTTTCATCTACTACTGCCTATAAATACTGCTGTCAGACCATATAGTCATCTGCCATTAAACTCAGTATTTCAAAGGTGTTTTTTCTTTATCAGAAAAGCCGTTAGATGTCAGAAATCATTTCATCAATAGCACTGTTTGGAAGGAAAGAGTTTCTTGGTGAGGCAAGAGCACATATTTGAAAGAAGCATCTCTGTCTCAGAGGTTAAAACAGTAACATAAAGAAAACAAATAGTGAGTGACACATTAGCCATCTCATTCAAAACCACCCAAATTAATGTTAATGTAAGGGGATTAAATTATAGATATTTATTCATGATGTTATCAAAACTTCCTATATGCTAAAAAAACCACAAAACCAATTTTTTCTGAAAATGTCACACAGAACTAAACTGTTCCTCCAGACAAACACAATTGGATGGTTTATCCTAGTAACCATCATGCTCACTATCAATGTTCATCCTTCTAGAGGAGACTAGGTGAGACAGCAGCTTGACTGGCCTCGGTCCTACATCAGTCTCCAGGGCTCTTCCGTAAGCCTGGCATTTGTCCAGACCCTGTTTAGGGGAGGGGAATCTCTAGTTCAACGCTTCTTTTGAAACTCTCACATCTGGACATCCACATTTTAGCTCTCAGAGCTGAAGAACACAAGAGGCAAGGGAGGCCGGTGGCATAACCACTGTCACCTGTGTTAGACACTGTCACCATCATTGTCTAAAAGCACCCTGAAGAACCTGGCAGTGCTTCCATGTGCAGCTCCTCAGAACCAGGTGCTGTGCTTCCTCTGAAGCTTCTGTCATTGGTACAAAAATAATGATCAACTCCATGATAGTAAATGGCAAAGATCCCAGGCCTGGAACTTGGTTGTCTGTATCATTACTTTGCTTAAAGAGTCCTTGCAAATAATTCCCAGGCATCACTGAGTAGTGCTGTACACACAGCATTCTCCATGGGGAATTTGGAGAGAGGATCCCTGCTTAGAATGATGAGAGTTTAACAACAAGAACATGGCCAAACTGGGTCACAGATTCAGAGCTATATAATAGGCCTCAGCACTGCTTACTAGTGCAGATGTGGCCAGTGGACTATACCTGGCATGGATGTGGATTGCCTGGACCAGTGTAAGAGCTGTCCCAATGCTGGCAAGCATTGCTGTTCTGGCAATTTATTATTTAAATAATAAATATTATTTCTTTTTAAAAATGTTATTTATTTTCTTTGTGCCAAAACACATCTAATGGCATTGCACCAGTTTTCCTGTTCTAAGTGTCATAAAAGAGCTAGTGATGGACCTGCCATGTCTGAATCTGGAACCAGGAATGCAAGGTAATGCAGTGCAGAGATTTGATCCAATCAGATCCAAAGCAGGTCAAAGAAGCAGAACAGGGATTCAGTCCAGGTATTAAACCTCAGTACACAGAATGAAAACACTTTACCCTTTCAAGACTACTTCTTCATATATTAACTGGTGCAGCTAAGCCTGTCATGACATCCACTCAGAAAACTAACAAAGTGCACTCCAATCATTCTGCATGTGATCTGACCCCCTGCAGGGCACATGCAAATATAGACTTTGAGTAAAGTAACTTTCTTTAATCAGAGCCTGTATGTATTTTTGGGAACAAATTATGAATAAGACAGAAGATTCCCTAAAACAAGGCCTACATTTAGCCAGCTAGGCATCAATTCCATAAATCATCATCTCTGTGTTTTTCCTATTGCTAGGAGGGCAATAAGTAAACAGTTCTTGGAAATGAAACTCAACTCATAAATTAGTGTAGCTACAGGTAAAATGACAGGTAATTACAAGATGAGCTGATGCTTTTAGGGTAAATAGTTCCCTAACAAACAAACAAACAAACAAAAACCAAAAAAACACCACAACCTTTTTGGAGTTATTTTAATTCTGCATTTTTTTTCTACTGTAAAACAAGTCTAAGTAGAAGTCTGGTTGAAATAGAAGTGTATATTTGGCATGGTTTATTCTTGGTACCTACCCATTATCCTCATCTCATTACTTAAGTTTTTCTTGTGAATTCCTTCAGAGTAAACAAACCGTGTTAGTGTCCTTCAGTGATGGGCTTCAAAAGACCTACAATTATAAATTTTATTGCTCAGCATTACAAGATGATGGTATCTCAAGAGAAGGTGACAGTGAGTTAACAGATAGGTCCCCAAGGGCAACTGGCCCAGACCTACAGACTCCCTTCTCCAAACAGAGAAACAGGCACAATTAGCAACTTTCAAAATGATAAATCTCTTTCCTTCATTCACCGAGCCTAAAGTGATTGAGGGGACTGTCTTTCATTCACATTTTGGTACTAATTAACTCATAGCATTTGGTTTTATCTTATAAGAATCCCTAGTTCTTTAGATGCCATCTCACAGGAGAAAAATTCACACAAATATTGTCAGAAAAACCAATTACAAAATTAAGTCCTTTGCAACTGTCCTTTGGCAAGCTGTTTCAAGGCAGGGCAAATTCATTTCAGGTACACATTTATTTTAGTTTTTTCTAGTGTGGCCTTCAGCTCAGAACAGCAGAACCAGCAGTAGCAAGAGACAAATAATAGCCAGAAGCTTCAGAGGTGCATATAGCTGTATTTCTAACAATCCCACCACTATATTATCTAATCATTAAAAAAGATATTATTAGAAAGCAGAGCACGGGAATATAAATTACTGGCTGCTTGGGTTTTTCTAATAAAACTGGGATCTTCATTTTTCAAAAATATATTTAAACTGAGATGTGGACATTTGGACCTAGATCTCTTTAGTATCCATTTGGGAGTCAGCTTATATACAGGCCTGGCATTTGTGTTTCATAAATGAATAAACCAGTTGCAAATGTATTCAGGAGACTGGAGTTCTTCACTCAGGTCCTTTGACACTTTGAACATCTCTTGGGTACAACCTAAGATTTTGTCAGGAAGCTCAACAACACTTTTTTGAAGTGAATGTTTTTTATGTTGTCTATTTAATTTTCCTCTTTGACTCATGGTATAAGGCAGAACTATTATATATATATAGTTATTTCCCTATTTGTTATATTTTCTGTTCCCTAAATAGAAACATGATTTGTCTCCTGGTCCATGCAAGAAATCCCTTCTTTTAAAGAAACCTTAATTCTTGATTTCTAGAATTGAATAAGAATCAAATCTCAGGATTTGAATCCATGGGACCACTCTTTTATGAACAGGGTCAGTAATTTACTGTTCTATATTTTCTAGAGATGATAAGTAACTGAAAGTGGACAAATAATTTTATTGCTGATTATTATTTGACCTGATTTCTGCAGATTTTCACAGTTTCAAATAATAATTTGAAAAAAGCCTATAGATTTCTACAGCTCTTTTTCCCAATTTATGGAGGTCACAGAAGTTCAACTCCCATCCAGCCATCACAGAATTTTCACCAAACTGTCTAAAGTTTGCCCATTGCTATTTCGGGCAGAGAGCAAATAGAATGTGTGATGCTTTTGGCACCTGCAGACATAGCAACATAACTAATAGAAAGACATCTGTTTCTGTTATGATGGAAGGATGTTTACATTATGGCAAATTCACAAGTCTGCAGAGCAGAGGCCCTGTATTGGTAAAGGAAGTCATCATTTAGTTTGTTTAGCTCTGAACACTTACTAGGGGCCACCTTGATCAGTAATCTGGAAGCCAGAAAGTGTTGTGGATCTTGGCTTCCCAGCAGGCTAAGTGCTTGAGCAGAACTTTTGGCCAGAGAGCAGAATCCATCTTCTTCATTTTTGACAGCGGTGACTTTGGTAAATTGCAGGGGAAGAAGAGGTCTCTTCCTCCAGTAGCTCTGCACTTGATTTTGTCAGGTGCTTTAAAACCAGATCTGTGTGGCACACTCAGTTTCCACAGTTTAGCTGTTCCAAGGTCAACAAACTGATGGACATGGAAAGTATCTACATTTCCACTCTGAAAGTAACTATTCAAAGTCAAGGGTTAAGTAATAGCGGTGGGAAGAAGGGAAGCTCAAGCTGCTGGACACAGGAGGAGGAGGGAGAAAAACAAAGGCAATAAGTGGTGGTATCACATCAGCAAGCAATCCAGATGCAACAATTAAATGGAAAGTAAAGCTGGAGAAACAGTTAAAATCACAACAGAAAAAATCAGATGCTCATCAGGACTCGCTATGCAGTGTTTGTGTTAAAGCAGAAATATTCAGCCACAGCAGAGACCTCCCTCTGAGCTGAAAAAAAAGGTGTATGAATACAAATCATGTATGTATATGTATATGAATATCAACAAATAAATTTGGAAGAAACCTCTAGCAATGCTCTAATCCTCCTCCCCTTTCCGTGCTGACAAAGTTCAGCCTCTGTTGTTCTAAATAGTTGCATTTTAGTTGTTCTTAAAAGAATAACCTTCCAGCAACCCCAGGGTTTAATCTCTTTGTAGGTACCACCTTTGCATTAAAATTTACTGGCTTTAATTTAAGCCCATTATTCCTTGTGCTATCCTCAATGACATGGAAAAGAATTCTGTTGTTCTTGTAGTAATTTCATGATTATATAATCTATAACCTATTTTCATGTGTCCCCTGAGACATCTCTTCTCTGTGTTAAGAAAAACAAGGGCTTTCACTCATATGTGCTTCCAAACCTACTCTATTGCTACTATCAGGACTTTCTCTAACAGACCCTCATCTTTCTTGAATTTGGCCCAAACTAGCCACAGAACTTCAATGGATACTCCACAGATTACGGGTAGAAAGCAAAAATTTTACCATATATTTTATATTTCCATTCCTGTATCACTTCATTGATTCCTCTTCATCCACATGCCTTTTGTGGTGTTCAGGGGTGGGAGAGAGGGATGTGAGAACAACTTGTGCTAATATCTGATCATACTAAATTTCAATCTGAGGGAAAATAGTATGGTGCACACAGTTAGTAGAGTCATACATCTTACAGGCCCATAAAATTTTCTGCCCCTTTTTCTTTTCCTTTCCTTTCTATTTTCCATTCTTTGCCTTCTTCATTACCCTCATTGTACTGGGCTGGGATAGAGTTCATTTTCTTCACAGTAGATTACATGGTGCTGTGTCTTGGATTTGGGCTGAAAACAGGATTGAAAACATAGAGATGTTTTAGTTACTGCTGATCAGTGTTCACACAGCATCAAGGCCATTTTTGCTCCATCCATCCAGGATGTCTGGGGGTTCACAAGGTGATGGGAGGTGATACAGGTGGGACAGCTGATCCCAACTGACCCAAGGGATATCCCAAATCACATGACTTCCTGCTCAGCAATAAAAACCAAGGGAAGTAAATGTAATGTGTCATGGGGCTCCACCTTCCTGGGGATGGCTGAACATCTCCCTGCCAATGGTAAACAGGGAATTAATTCCTTATTTTGCTTTGCTTGTGCAAATGGCTTTTGCCTTACCTGTTAAACTGGGTTTATCTCAACCCATGAGTTTTCCCTCTTTCACTTTTTCTGTCTCTTTCCCTCAACATATTGGGAGGATGAGTGAGCCTGTTTGAGGCTGAGCTGCCTGCTGAGGTTAAGCCATTATACTATTTTTTGAGGGGGTTGTTTGTTTGTGGGGTTTTGGTTTGTTGATTTGTATTGGTTTGTTCTGGTTTGATTTGGTTTGGTTATGGGGAGGATGAAATAACCACAGACATGTACTTCTCCCAGACTCACTCAGGAAGCAGAGGTTCTGGCTGCCATGGGCATTAGCTCCCCTGTCCCACCCTCTCTCCAGGCAGAGCATCAGCAGTGCCCACAAGCACCCTGGACATGCTCAGGGAACAGTGGGCACTGCCTTGCTTGATGGGTTTTTGAATGTTGGAAAATCCCTTGCACCTCTTCTCCTTATTTCAACCATGGTCCCCTGAGATGTAACAGTTTTTGCATGTTTTGTTTTCCTTATATTTACCCTTTTTTTCTTACAAAGAGGGCTGTGAGATTTTGTTAAGGTTCCACCCAAACATAAGAAGAAAAGCCATAAAATACAGTGCAAATAATAAGTACAGAGGTACTGACTCAGCATTTTCAAACCATCATGGCAGCTGGGATCACAAGGGCCCCTAGGGGAAAGATACGTAGTGAGGGGGAGATGACTTTTAGCTAAAGAAGCAGCTATAAGTCAGAAAATCTGGGCTGCAGATGCCTATTTTACATTTTAAATAAAGTAAAAAATTCAGCACAGAATTTAAAATAAAAGGTTTTCCACATCAAAAACTACAAGGGTGACAGCTTCAATTTTGGTGATCTGTCTCTCCTGTTTCTTTGGCTTTCTAAAGAACAGTAATAGTGGATTCTTCCAAATTACACTAAGATAATTTTTACAGCACGTTCGCACATAAAGAAAACACAAACAGATGGTATAACGTGGTAAGTAACAGTCTGGCCAATACACAGAAAAAGGGACTTCTCCCACATTTAAGTTCAGACAGATTTTAAGCTTAAAGTGATGAGACAGTAAAAAGACTTGGTTGAAGGCACCAAAAGGAGGAACAGCCTGATTGCTGAGGGCATACTGAAGCTCAGCCATGAAACTGAAGGTTACACATCGAGGTGAAAGCTAAGAATGAGTCTGATAATAAGACCTGAAGTTATGCTGATACAGGAATCTTTTACTTTCTTTGCCACAGATTAAATCTGTGACCTATTCAAGCCATTCAGCCTCTCCAAATCTTACTCTCCCCACGTAAACTGAGACTAGTTCTTAGTCCCTTTAGTAAAGTGCTTTAAGAACTACAGATTGGAAGTGATGCTTGCACAACACCAGCCAAACGCTGGTTCCTTTCAAACTCATGGCAAAATTCCTCTGGTCTCTTTGGCTATGTCGATATTAATAAATTAAATGTGCCCAGTGCCATTCTCTGGTGCTGCAGCCAGCTGGCAGGGAACAGCCTGCATCTGTATTACTAAGCTTTTATACTCTCCTAAATAGGGTGGTCATATCCAAACTCTTTGCTGGGAAACACTTGTGCAAGATCCCAAGCTGTTCCTAGGAATTGTGCACTGTGTGCAGGGTGCCACCTGGCCCCAACCCAGACCATCACAGGGTCCCTTGTGACACTTTAAATGTACAGACTTTGCAGTCCCAGTGCCAGCCACTAGCTCTGAGTAACTCTTGAGGCAGGCACCAGACCTATTAATTTTAATATGCAATACAGTTAGAAACATTAATTCAATCGATATTTCTTTCAAGTGTACAGATCATTTCCTTCTATCATATTTGCAATTATTTCTGTATTCTGAGGTTGCCTGTAAAATACTAGCAGCAGGCAGCTTGGACTTAATCTGATTACTAGTCCAAAATACCAGCCTGCAAGATCTCCACTTTGGTTTCCTTTCATCAGCTCATTCTGCAAAACCACCTCCACATAACTAAAGAAACATCCATGAGGTTTGTGAACCGCTGTGCTGTTCAGATGGCTGGGAGAACATAGAGGTTAATCTCAAATCTGATCTGCAGCCAACGTGGGCTGGTAAATTCCAGTGAAGCATAAAGGGCCAAATTATTAAGGCAGGGCAAGTTTTTACACAGCATTGCTCACTGAGTGCAAGCAAAATAGACTAATCCCTGAGCTACCAGAATCAGCTGGCTATTTCCAAAAGCCAACAGCAGCAAGGAAGCTATTGCATGACTCCTTTTCGAATAACAGAAGGGAAGGTTGGGGAAAGGAGGGGCTGGGTGGGAGTGGAGCAGTTTGACATCTAATCTATCATTTTTATTAGGCTGAGTCTGCAGACGTTTGAATTGTGTTTTCCTCACTTTTTAAATGAAATGGAGAACAGTAACACTAATGACATAGTTCCTCGTGAGTGATAGAGTAATTTAAACTTCATAGAGCCTGCCATTTCAGGTAGTGTTAATTCACGTGTGAAAGAACCTGAAAACACAGAATTTGTGTTGAAAAAAAAACAAAAACAACATCTTCAGAGGGCTGTAACACATCTGCCTGCGAGCACATGTAAAAGACTTAGCAGGAATTGGAAAAAAAATAATGATGTCCAAGTACATCCATGCTTACACACACACATGCACAGAAAAGGACAGAGAAGACGAAGGGAAGGCAGAGGCTGGGTGCTCCTTGGAAGCTGTTTTCTTAACCTCTGCGACAGCCTGGCCTCCCTGCTGCGCTCCCCCCGCCAGCTCTTCGTGCGCTGCACAATGTCATCCAGAGCACCAACAACAGCTTGAGTGAAAACAGCTTTCACTGGGAATGGGAAAGATAGGAAAGAGATTAGTGCTTTTTATGTAGAAACCTTGTGGCTGGTGACCAAAGCTGAGCACAAACTACAGGAGTGAGGTGAGGGGAGCAAGCTAAGCAGAGGCAAAGTCTAGGTGACTCAGAAGATAGTTTAAATCCATCAACAGCCAGCTAAGATCTGAACTAGTCATCTGCAACCAGGGCAGAAATCACAGTCACAGTGTCAACGGCCACAAATCTTATTGCCTTTGAAGTGGCCAGTATTTTACCCCGAAGTTACTACCTCAGATTGTTATCTGGCTACTTGCTGGCCTATGTGAGACAAATTGGCAGTCGTTGGCTAGATCCTGGTAGACTAATTCCACAACACCACATTTGGCATTCATTAACTGTCCTGGCTGTGGGGCTAAGTAGTAACAGTCAGAAAAGCTGAACCTCCATTTCACCCCTCAGAGGTGGTCTTTCCAGCCCAGCTTTGAGTCTCATGGATAAATCAGTATGAGGCAGTAGGTCCTGTAGTAGGTACATGGGTAATTAGATGACTTTGAAGAGCTCTGGATATTTCCTTCAGCAGCACTGCATATGATTACATACTCCTTGCAGATTGTTAACAGTGTAGTGAAACCAGGTAAAAGCAATCTTTCATTTCCCTGCAAGCTTCCTAAGTGTAAATAGTAGAAAAAGGAAGAGAAATAGTTGAGATATCTATTGAGAGAAAAGTGCCTAACTCAAGGAAAGGAAAACCTGAATACTGTTAATAGGATATTAAACATTCTATTACTGAGCAAATGTAATTTGCTCTTTCATTTTTATTGAAAGTTTTCTTGGCATTCTCAGACAAACTGACATTGCAAAAAATCCTCATTCTTAGGTTCAATCTGCATTCATAGGCTTTATTTAGATTGATTGCTCCTACATGGCGGCAGAGATAAATGTTCTCCTGAAGCACTCTTATTGTAGGTACAGTGCAACCCAAGGAAAATTAAGTCAATCAGCACTAAACTTGCATCCTGAGTAACCTACTACAAAGCACTTTTAATGTTTTAAACACCATTTGTCACTGTCACAGTGGAAGAAAAATTGCAGTTCACTTCAGCTAAGTGGTAGCTCACTTGAACAATGTGAAAATCCTCTGAACTCCCGCTTTTATTCTGACCTCGAAAGCAGCTCTCTGTGAGCTAAGAATTTGAAAGGAGAGGAAGAGCAGGAATTGCAGTGGGGCTTCATCCCTGCAGACAAATGGAATAACTTGAGGTCAGTAAAGAGATATAAGCAGGTGTGCAGGTCCCTAACACAGTGCTCACTGTAGGTCCCTGGTTCAGCTGGATACCTGTTGTAAAGATGAATTTCACATCTCTGCATGGCACTGTCTGTGGACTATATTTTAGATAAAATAGTGTGTACCAAAGACTATTAGCTGCCAAGTAGAGCTTTGACTGGGAAGGGGCAAAAAAAACAAAAGAGAAAAGTGATCATGGGAAACCTCATTTTAGACTGATTTACTGATTTTTGGAAAAGCAAAGTTTGATAATAACTGACTTGTGAAACTGAGCATGGGCCCACATTGCAAGGTGGTCTGAGGAGCATCTCTGAGAAGTGAGGAAGCCTAACATCTCAGGGTGCCTCTCTGATCCTGTTGTTTTCTGAATGGAAGTTTTGGGAAATTTTGCACTGAAACACAGTTTTCCACTACCTCACAGAATCACAGACTCACCGTATGGCTGTGTTTGGAAGGTACCTATGGACATCATCTAGTCCAACCCCCCTGCTCAAAGCAGGGTCAACTAGATCAGGTTGCTCAGAGCCATGTCGAGATATCTTTTGAATTTCTCCAAGGATGGAAACTCCACAGTCATGCTGGGCAACTGGTTCCAGTGTTTGACCACCCTAACACAAAAAGGTGTTTTCTTCTGTTTAAGTAGAGTTTTTTGTATTTCCATGTGCGCTCTGTCATACTCTCCCTGAGCACTGCTAAGAACTGGCTGCAGCTCTCCTGTTGTTATTCCCCCACCAGGTGTTTACTCATACTGGTAAGATCCCCTCTGAGCCTACTCTTCTGCAAACTCAACAGTCCCAGCCCTCTCAGCCTCCTCCTGATAATTCCTTGTATTTCACGTCCAAGCATGTGCTCGAAGTTTTGCTGGGTCTGCTTTAAGATAGAGGCTTTTTAGCCCTTTGTGCAGTAATACGAGTTCTCAAGTGCACTAAAATGTCCATATTATGTCAAAACTTGAAAGAGCCCCAAAATCCTTTCAGCTCCTCTGCTTTCAGCTCCAACTTGTTGAAGCTGTTCTCTGCCACTTTCTTTTTTTCATATTAGAGGTCTTTTATAGAAGAAAGCCCATTGCTTTGCTGTGCTGCAAGACTGCAGGCAGTGCCAGTGTTCTGGATGGATGCAGCCTAGCCAGCTTGGGGGCAGGTGCTCCACGGGATGTGCCAAGGGGTGACCAGAGAGCTGACACCCTGCCATCCACTGCCTTCTCTGCTCAGGATGCAGAGGGACATGACTTTCCTCTGTGAGCAGGGCTTTCCTTCTGCAGAGCACTCCTCGAAACTCAGATACCCTTCTTGTTCAAGTGCTTCTTTCCAATGTCTGTCTGGTTTTGAATAGAAAAGTCCTCAGGACAAAGAAAGAGAAAGTATGGCTCTACTTCTTTAACCACAATGTTCTGATAAGGATATATTAAATTCCCATTAACAGAAGAGCCACGTACTTCTTTATACTTTATTCATTTGGTGCACATTAAATAATCAAGAAAGGATTTTTTTTTCTACTGTCGAAGTTAATTTTCTCCTTTAAAAAACAGCATTGTAGGTACTTATGAGTAGGATAGTGATTTCATTAAAATCCCACAGTTTATGCTTGGGTATTTTTTGAAAGCTAACAACAAACTCATTTTCCCAAGCGCGTTTAAGATTTTTTTTTCTAATTTATTTTTCTAAATAGTGAATATTTTTTATTCGCTCAGTACTTATTAGACACATTCATAATATGCTGCAACACTTAAAATTATATTTGTGGGCTTGAAGAGAATTTTATTTTCAGAATAAGAAAATAGATAATCGTTTCAAAGCAATTTCAGCAAAAGTGTCCATTAAAAATATGATGAAGCAACCTCATCATTAAAGTAGCATAAATGCTATTTCCATCACGTAATTTTTTTTTATTATTTCATCTTTAGAAGTTTTTTTTAAGGCAAAACACTCCTTGCACACATTTTTTATGAGCAATTTAAGGCAAAATTGAATGCAGTGGTAAATTGAACAATGCAAGGCTTTATTATTGCTTTTCCTTTTGCTTCAAGATAGCTATCTCAGTGTAACCCTTCTGGAAACAAAGCACTGTAGGTGTTTGTAGGTGTTTTTTTGTTTTGGTTTGGTTGTTTGGTTTGGTTTTTTTTTACTGTGATATATTGTGGCAGATAAATAATAATTTAATTCCTGGATACAGCCCAGAAAAAGTAGTCAAAGATAATAAAGTAGCCCTCCATAGCTTTAATTGTTTTTTCAGTTTCTCTTTCTGCTTTCATAACTTAGAAATTCTCTTTCAATAGTGAAAGGAAATACTTAACAGCATAAACATAAATTAAGTTTTTTATATATGCAATTATTTTGTTGCACACTGTCTGCAACTTCCATTAACTTGGAATGAATCCCAAAATAAAAGGATCTGTTCTTTAGCAGGTTAACACTTTTGCATATATTATGTGCTCAGTTCATGCTGAATTCAGTAAATTCAGATTATTCTTACAGAATTTAACTTCAGCTTTTCTCTTTTCCTGAGCTGGAAGTTGAAGTGATGAGAACTGAAAAGAACTGAAGGACAGCTAGCTGAGGAAGTCAGATTGTTACATCTTTTCACACGTCGTCATAAGAAGGAATTCAGAACAGCAGTGACAGCTTTTCTTCTAGGCTCACGTAGTTAGAAAAATGTGTGTTGTTGATTCAGCTCCTCTAGCAAGAGACGTGTAGGACACAAATATAAGATAGGATAGAATTAAAAGCATTATGTGTAGATATGACTACAGTTCTCATCTCTGGAAATACAAAAAATGGGAAAAAAATTATATCCTTGATTCAAGCGGGCTTATTTCCATCCACTATCATCTCACACAGAATTATAAAAGCTTCTGATAAGGAAAATTACTCTTAGGGAGTTCACTTTCTGGAATACACACTGCTGAGTCCTTGCCAGACTAACAGGTCTGAGTCAGCCCTATCCTAATCATTTTATCCATAGCCTGATTGTCCATGTGCCTTATAATCTTGGATCTTGTTCAAAATAAATAATGGCAGTAACAAGCCACAGGCTGAACTTTCCTCTGAAATTTTTTTGAGACAACATCTTCTTGCATAAGGCAAGCAACATCTGATGAAACAAATG
>NW_008240221.1:9676791-9712667 GCF_000691975.1 Corvus brachyrhynchos
TGAACCAAATGAGGAAGAAATCCTAATGGCTAGCATGGAGGAGAGGAAAACAAGGGACGATCAAGGAGAAGTCCTATGCCACAGAAACCAGAGGGATTTCTGCCTCATGCTCCAGGCAAACTGGGAATTTGCTCCTTACCTCCATGCCCATGTTCAACCTGGGTAAACTAACATCTCCCAGTTGAATGTAAACAATACATCCTATTTAAATACTTCAGTTTTCTAATAAAAGTTTTATCCTCTTTGACTCCAACTTGCATACCAGGCACTTCCCTGGTGCTTCCTAGATATATGGGCACTGCTGCTCACACATTCCTACTTGAATCAAAGGCTGGACATCTGCATTTGGCTTATTATTAACCTTGGAATTTTATATTTTCACAAACATATCAAAAAGCTCAACACTAATTCTTCCTGTATGATAACTCAGGTTAATTTTGCCTGCTGAGTTTGTTTCTGGTTTTGTCCTACACTTGGACAAATTATAGTTTGTGACATAGTTTCATTGCTGGTAGGCAGCAAAAGGCATTTCCTGAGACAAAAGTACATTTTCTGGCCTCTGTGAAAATAGCAAAGCACTCAAGAGGTGTGTCCCACAGTTTGGAATTGCCTTTTATATCAGCGTTATGCTGAGCAATGTCACATTTAATCAGTGTTAATACTTTTCAAGTTGCGGTTTCATATATTGAAATATATCAGAAAGTACAATGAGCTCCAACTGATGCTGAAGTTAGAGCAAATCAGTGATCCAATTGCACATAATTCAAACTCCCCAGATTTATTTCTTTCCACTAGAGAATGTCTGTCAGAGCCAGGAAAAAATTTTATCACCATGCTAAATTCATATCAACAATTAAATAATCGTTTACAGAAACGGCAACTTTGCTTTGCAAATAGCACGATGATTCCCTGAAGGCCTTTTTTTTTCTTCCTGAATCCCTCAACCCTTTTCTCTTTTGTGTTTTTGCACATTTTTAGTTCTTTGCAGAAAAGGGGTTTTTTGCCTGGGATTATAACTATCAGCTATCTTTCATATAAAAAAAAGCACACACAAGCTGTTCACATTTGAGGTTGGAGAAGTATTTGTTTTTGTTTGAATTGATTAGCTGTTAGCAATAAAACAAAATGTAAATAACTGCAAGAGAATGATCAGGACAGCAAAATTCCTTTTTGTCTCTGGTATCAGATCTGGATGAGAGAAAAAAATAAGCAAGACTAAATCTCTGATGCTGTTTTGCCTGAGTTTGCTGGATATTTTTGTGAATGTAATGATTTGTTAGGATAGGCTTGGGATCTCCGAAGGGAGATGATATGGGATACACAAAAGGGAGTAGGAGTGACTTGATTTTTGAGGAAAGCATGGGACTGTGTGAACAATTGCAACTGAGGAGGTTTCAGCACTAACTCTCCTAGAGCTGCAGGTACTCTGTCTCTGCCTAAAGCCACACTGGAGTTACAGGGAAAACTATGTCCATGCAGGGAGGAACCCTCAGAAGGGAGGGGAAGCTAAAAATGGAAGGCCATTTGTACATGATTATCTATTGTAAACTCATAATCCAGGCCATCCCTAATAAAAACATTGAGTTCACATAGACCTTTCTACATCCTCAGGAATGCAGAACTGGAAGAGAGGGCTGAATCACTGAGTTGAATTTCCTGTTACTTTGGGCACCATATTGCAAGATATCTTTCAGAAACTTGAAGAATATGCCAAAATCCTTTATGAAGAAGGTGGCTATCTCAGCCTCCCTTTCTTCAGATGAAGCAAATTTTTCCTTGAAGAAGTGAAATGACAAAGCCATAACCATTCAGTAGCTCTGCAGAAAGACTTGGACCAAACCTCCTTTTCCTGCTGATCAAGGGCTTCTAAAGGTGCCACTGATCTCTAAAGATCAGTGTCCCACAAAACTGTTGGTGTTCATGCCTGCAATTCTTTGCCTTGCTGATTGATGTTAAAAAGGACTCAGTGCTCCTCAGCAATATTAGAGAAATCCTTCAGCACACATTTTTTTCTGGCATTTCTCGGAACACAGAATTGCTCCCAAAGTGACTGGCTTCTGGAAGCTATTGGAAAACAACATGAAGCCTTCAGTTTTTGAATAAAACTTTCCACCTGTCCTTATGGATGCTGAAAATTAAAGTGTGCAATTTTGTCAATTACAATAGAAAATACCAGGGCCATTACTTGAGATGGATGTGTATTAAATACAGACCACCCCAGAACGCCTTTAAACAAGAGCAGGAAACAGCTCACTGTTCATGGGGCTGGGACCTGCCAATCAGACCAAGACTGAATGCCTGTCAGTCTCCCTCATATTTGACTTGGAAGCAACTCATATCAATATGTAGTCAGGAAATGGCTCTTTAATCACTGCAAAGTCTCTCCTGCTTTTAAAGATTAAATCAGCCACAGACTGCTTGAGTATTTTTCTTTTTTTTTAACTCCTCCAAGATAACTGATGATAGCATTTGAGAATGATTAGCCATGCTGCACGGCGCAAGCATACAGCTTGCTCTGATTTCATGCATTGCAGGCCATGCTGTACAACACCAATCTCAGATAACAGGACATCCAAAGAAACCTAACTGACGTGTCTAGGAGTTATATATGGGGGTAAGACAGCTTGAAACACGTAAGGAAAATAAATTACCCAATATATTAACAACAATCTTGTTAGAAATGCTTTAGAGAGATGGGCCAGCAAAGGAGCAGGGGCTCTACAGAGATGGGATTCAAAAGACACCTCCTGCAAAGTAGAGTTAAAAGTGCTACTGCTCCAAGAGGAGCATCCAGTGGGATGGGTGTATGTTCACAAAGGTATCCTTAAGGCTAGCAAAATGGCAGCTGGTGCTGGCAGCTCTAGGACTACAAGTAACAGACTAAGGTATCACATGAATGTGCTCTGGAAAAGCAGCAGAGGTAAGGGAGAGGGCAGAGAGGGAACAAAGCCCCAGGTTACAGGTCCCTGGAGCAGGCCAAAACCAGGATGTCCAGGTGGGGGATGAGAGAAGCAGATGTGGAAGGGGCTGTCTGCCAGGGCTGCAGTGAGAAACTGGGGTTTTAGGGGAAAGAGCACTTGGGCCAGATCGGTGACTTTTAAGAGAGAGGACAAAGTGTGTGTCCTGGGGAGAGGGAGGTGTGAGATGCATGGCAAGGGACAGCACAAGTGTCTGTGTTTTGTGTAAACATCTGTGCACTTCCACAGCGGAAACTCAGGCAAGGATGAAGTGAAGGAACAGGAAAGCACAGCCTACACATTATCAACCTCTTGAATCCACCCTGAGATGGTTTGAGGCTCCCCTGGAGCCTGGGGCTTGATGCTAAGTGTGGAAAAATGACACAAGGGTGGCAGTGCTCCTTCCTCTCTGTCACGAAGCAAGTTGTCCCCAGGACTGTCAAGTCAGCTCCGATCTCACAGTGATTTGGCTCACTTCAAGCAGAGAAATACTCCCCAGCCTGACATATAGCCAAGTAAACCCTCTTGAAAGCTATTTTTCTCGGGTCCTGCATTTCACTAATAATATATGTGCCATGTTTCACCCAACCTTCTCCATGCTTTTTTCTCCCATATTAGATTTACAGTGGAAATAAGGTACTGCTGAGGTAGTCCCTAACCCCACTCCTACCAGTAAACTTTTATTCTTTCCATGATGTTTAAAGGATGAAAAAAATGAACTATCACGTAAAATTTTACAGCAAAAGCTTTTCCTTCTGCTGTTAGGGTTTTTTCTCCCACAGAAACTGCCTGTTTGCAAGTTTTTGCTGCTCAAACACATGCTAAAGCTTGCTCACCCACCTCATTTAAACTCAGAAAATGTGCAGCCAAATGGACTATCTTGTTCCACATTTCTGCCACTCAAGCACCAGTACAAAATGAAATGGAGAGAAGGCAGAATTCATTTGGTTCCTCAAGGCTTCTCAAAAAGCCACTGAAGTCAGCAGCATGACTCCTTTTAACATGTGCAGAGTGAGTCAGGCTGCACAACCTCAGTTAGAAATACCAGCAGGACCATGAAAGGGTGGGGGTGGTACACACAGAAAAGCTGTAACTGCTAATGTACAGCCATTTTAGAAAGAAACTGAAAACCTTGAGAATGTCAAAATAACCCAAGAAAAGAATAAGAGCAACTTTGAAATTTGTCTTCCTAAGTGTCTCCAACTGCAATTAGTTCCTAAATAATTAACTATTAATTTAAAATCTCAGTCTCTTTTCACAGATATTTCTTCTTTGCTTTGGAATCGCAAATCTTGAGCTCATTCTCAAACAATGACTGGATGACAAGATGACAGTCTCACTCCTGTGACATTTCCCAACACAGACTTAAGAATTTCTTCTTGACAAATCACTCTGACAGTAGTAACCAAACTCTACAGATAAATTTCCAGATAGGCATGCAGTAAAAGAATGAGTAGAGGAGGCTGCACTTAATGCATTTATTCAGGATGCTCATTGAGCATTCAAGATTCTCAACTATTTCACCCTTTTGATAACTCCTGCTTTATTCCAATCCTTTTCCTTAAAACCATGGAAAAAGAATACACCAACTCCTCAAAATCAGTTCTTCAAGATTACTGACTTTATACCATTCGAATAACTGACAATACACTCTGGATAGGTCATTTTTTCCATGAAATACCTCCAGCTGTGATATTGCCTCAGGCCAGATTGAACTAGGCAAACATATGTCAGCTGATCTCCATAGCTGATGATGAATTGAAAATATTTGATATGGGGAATTAAATGATAAAGATGAGGGAGTAATCAGTAATGAGTAGACAGTAAGGAATAGCCTACTGAACCAAATTTGTTTCCCTATGTGTACACATGGTTCTGCTTATGAATTGGTATTGTTATCTCTTTTTTCTAACTCTTTAATCAGCTAATTTATATGGTCAGCTCTTGGATCCTAGATTCTTTTTAAAAACTTGCGAGCCTTTGTGACTTGGAATCTGCATCAGAAAATAGATTATATATTATTTTCTCTGCTCTCTTCCTAAATGAATGTGGTTAGTTTATGAATTAACATTGTAAATAGCTCACTTTTAAGATAACATATCATTGTTGAGGGTTTGGTGCTTGGGCTTTTGGGGGTTTTTTAAAAACTAGTCTCTGGATAGGAGGCGTCTGCTAGAGATTTCAGAAGTGGAATGTTGCTAAGAGCTTAAAAGTACCAGTAAATAACTCTTAAATACAAATATACATATACAAACTTCTTTACTTATCTGTCAGTTAGAGATTGGATAAAATGTTTGGAATTTTGGCTTTAAATCTCCTGAACCATGCACTTTTCTCACTTCACCCTGCTAAATTTTGTGTTTGATTAGATATGACAACTGCTGCTAAAAATACTGAAGTTTGTGGAGTGACAGTATAACTCCAGTCTGCACAAGAGAGGGCCAAATTCAGCTCCACTCAGAAGATATAAATCCTGAAATACTTTTCCCGAGTTAGGAGAGCTGGTCCAGATTTGCACCCTATGAGAACAGAAACTGGCTCACAGACTTAAAGAGTGCAATTCAGCTGGTAATCCTGCACTGATTTTTCACTCAGGTTGCACTCTTGCCAACAGGTTTTACAACTTTGCCTCTCTTCTGGTATTGACAAGCTCTGAATTTTATGTGAAGATGATTGCCTTCTCCATTTCACCCGTATTCACTACCCTGACCCTTCTGTTCAAGAGGAGTTACTGGGCCAGAGATTGGAGAGGTCTGCACCTGAGAGCAGGGCCCAGTAGTTGTGTTGATGAAAAAGCACAGCACACACAGGCAAAAAGTCCAATAGTTTGTAAAATGTACCAAAGCAGCTTCCTTCTGCTAAGCTGCATCAGTACAAACCATGGTCTGCTTTTGCCTAGTTGTGTCTACTGCTGGCCTTTGAATTAGGCATCTAGATGGGGCTCATGTCTGAAAACACCTCCTTCTTCCTCCTTCCCCTTCCCCATCTTCTCCACAGTAGCAGAAAATGGAGGTGAACAGAAGAAACCATCCGCAACACTTTGTTGCTGCTCCACAAGGATACAAGGTATTCTCTTTTCAGCGCATCCAGGGCTGTCTAGAAGAAAAATCTCCTGGAGCTGGACATGCAGGTGACAGTGCCACACAAACAGTATCATCTTCAAGCAGCTGAAATCACACATACCAAATCTGCCATCCTTCCTGCCCCTTCAGTCACAGAGTGCTTAAATACCCACCCACAGTTGGTTCACCTGTGGAATTTTAAATGTAATCACAGAGTCCAAGGGCCAAAGACCACGTTTTTTGCTATCACTCCTCTGCCAGCTCAAGAGAACCACTCTGTAGGGCAGGCTAAGCAATACGCAGATCCTCATTATACTAAGAGTGCCTTTTACTGGAGAAACACATCTCAGAATTTTAAAAGAAATATTCTACAGGTAAAAAGAGAGGGGGGGAGGGGAAGGGGGTAAAGTAGTTAAACATTACCTTCATTAAGATTTCCAGCTCATATCCTTGTTGCTGCCAGCTCAGGCTGAAGGAACAGCTTTGGGGCTGTTATAACAGCAAATTAGCAGCTCATAATATCTGAAATAGATTCAAATGTCCCATTGGGATAATGCCATGCTCTCTTCAATAAAGCATCCCATTTGAGTAACAGATCTGCAGTTACCTTTCTCAATATAATGGAGCCCAGTTATGTTCTTGTGGAAGTTTCATTACTTTTTGTAAGGAAAATCTTTTTAACTGTCTCCTATGGCTGTACTGGTACATATATAAACAAAATTATCCTTTGTTACCTTCCTTTCAAATGTATTAATACTCCCTACAGAAGCTTAAATAATATCTCTCAGGACTTGTCAAAATTCAAGGGAAGGAGTAAACAGCAGCTTTAAACTTCTGGGCACTTTGGAATTTCATGCAATTCCTAGCTTCCATAAGGGTTTCAAGAGCCTCTGGAAGTTCAAAGTGATAAATATAAGTAGCCAGGCTATTCCACAGTTGTCGGCACAATGTGGTATCAAAGTCCTCTATTAAAATGAACAGCCATCAAAATAGAGGAATGAATTTTCAGTTGTAGCCCACAGGAATTTCTGCATCCAGATCCCATTAATCATCAGAGCTCTGCATGGAGTTCCTTGTACAAAACTTTTAACATTCAGCTTAGTATGGTAAGTTATGACAAGCATGGGACCGGGGCCAAATTCTGCCCTCAGTTATATCTCAGCAATACCATTAACTTCTGTCAAGCTGCACAGCCGCAGCCAAAGTCAGATCTGGTCATTTGTCTGGTGTGGAACTCTCACAGCACATCAGTTTAAATGGGCCATTTATATTCTTTAAAACCAAACACATAACTAGTGCTTGGATAAAGTGGGAACCAAAATTCAGTTTGAGATGTGTCTTCTTACACTAAGAAGAGTTCAACATTTAGATTTCTGCCAGAGTACACAAGTCTGACACTATCAGATGAAGAATGTAATGGGATATTTAATTAACAAAATTAGCCAGAGGGATTCAGGTTGTGGGTCTCAACAGAAAAACATTTGAAATATATACTGTGTGTTTATATTTTGTGAACAGCTTCTCTTTATTTATTTCATAAGTTTTGATTTTTTAGTGCTTCAGAATAAATACATGCTAGCTTAAAATGTTTTTTTTCCATTCCACATGACAGAAGGAACCATTTAAAGTGTTGTGGTGAGCTTAAATGATGAAATCAAGTTCGTTTTTCTTCCATAGCTGTCTAGAACTAATATTTGCTACCCAGTTTAAGTAGCAGCTTAATTTCAGAAAAAGTTGCATGCAAAACACTTGGCTTTATGAAATATTCAAAACTATTTTTTTTGGCTTACGTTCACTGGAAGGCAAAAGGGGTGGTTTAAATATAAAAAGTGGATTTTACAGTACATCTTTACCATACATGGACAATGGGGGGGACACACCTCTTCACGGTGCCACCAAGACTTGAAAGCTACAATTTACAGTAAGTAATTGCTCACAAAAGGAAAACATTGCTTCTGCTGCCCTCACCACAAAGGTCCATGCACTGTATTTTCTTGCTGAGTGCTCAAGTTAAAGCTCAACCAATGAATCATCTACTGTTGCTTCTGTAAATTGTGCAGTTTTAAATGTGCTACTTTTTGGCAGTAAGTTTCTGATGGCTAAAAAAAGAATGCAAACCAGACACACAGGGAGGCCAGATCAGCGAACTTTATAAGAGGTAAGAAAGCTTGTGTTTCTGGGAGGCAAGGCATTTGCAAACTGTGTCAAATTGAAATCAGAAATACAAAACCAGTGTTACCTGGCAGGTTTCCATAAAAACTTTTTATATTTATAAATAAAAATATCTCAAAATAAGCATGCCAACTTGGATAAAAGCATGACATACATATATATAAAATATATATCTATGCGCATATTTATGCATTCTTAGTGTGAAACTCCATAAATCTGAAACAGAATTGTGTTGGCTTCATTCAAGCACTCACTTGGCACCTAAATTTTAGGCACCTAGTGAGTTGAGTGCTTAAATTCCCTTTATAGTCAGAAGGAGAAACACAGGTGTCTTTGAAAGGCTGCAGAGAGAAGGGGTCTGACCACTTAGACAGACTCTCTTCTGGAAACCTTCAAAGTCACCTGTAGTCTTCTGTTGACTGCAACAGCAAGTGGCACATTTACTTTGGGAGAGCTACTTCATCAGATTCATAAAATATAGGAATAAGTTAGATGTCTGAGTTAGGCTAACTGGATCTACCCTTGATTTCTGATCAAGATAGGGAAACTAATTAAGCTGCAGACTCCCACTGAGCTGCCTGTGTAGTACAAGAAAAAAAAAAAACAATTCATGAAATAAGCCCAACAAAAGCAGCAGTAATCAGTGAACTATTTATCGAGACTATCACAAGGTATGACCAAGGCCAGAAACTGAGATTCCAGGCAGATTAGAGCTTTATCTGCACAATAAGAGTATCAATGTCTATAAACCACAGAAATCACTTATATCCACCTTCAAGAATTTACATTTTCAACCATCAATAGAACCAACTATAATTTAAGTTTTCCAGCAATTTCCCCACCATAAGTGTTTTCAGTACCTCAGAAAATTATTAAATTTAACCACTTTAGTTGCTTCACACTGAATTTTGAGCTGCCTTTAGCAAAATATTCTTTCAAAACTTCTTAGCCAAAAACCATCAAGGATTTCCAAGAGTTCAGCCAAAAGAGAGTACATATTTTTGTCCATATTTAAAAAAATCTGGCAGATTTTATTCTTTCAGTAGTTGACCTCTCCTCCTTGTGAAAAGACATAATACTGGACAGGGACCCCTTGTGTCAAGAATATGCTTTCAGATCCCCCTAAGAAAATCTACCCTCACAAAGAGCTTCCTGCTAAGGCTAAATTGATTCTAACATTTAGCTAATTCCAGTTTGAAAAGATGGACCACCTATTTCTTTTGCCACCTATTTTCTGTTTAAGTTACACTAGGGAAACTAATTATGTGGCTATTGAAAAAGGTAATCTGTAGTAAACAGTGGTAAGAAATTCAGAGCACACTCATTTGGCAGCAGTGTTATGCTCATAAATTTGAGACTGTGAATCACCTCCCTGGGGCATCTGGACTCCTAGCTTTACCATGTCAGTGAAGGTGTCTATGCTCAAATAGTAGGGTACTCCTCCAATGAAATACCAATGTGAATTTTCTGGTTTAGCTCAAGTAAAGGTACAGGCTATACTGAAAAGTCACTTTTACACCCGAAGGAGTCTCCACATGTGCAGGGTGTGGTAACACCAGCTTAACTTTGTCTATATAACCAGTAAAACTTTCCCATGTCAACAGGGCTTTATCTTCAGGAAATCTAACTTCATAAGGGAATATGAGTTCAAGGGGGTCTAAATTACTGTATGACCATCTTAGATTACAAGGAACCATGTATTTGGCTGAAGCACATTGAGCACAGGAAGCATTATAGTCCTGCTTAGCTCTGGTGCTGTTTTTGTCCGTGCTCAAGCCTCAGTAGGCTACTGAGGGATAGCACAGACAGCTCAAGTATGCAGCACTTTGGCAGAAGGAAGCCAGACAAAAATTGCCTTCAGCAGTGAAGGATAACAGGGCTGCAGCAATGCCTCTCTGGAGTGCCACAAACAGAATCACCAGCTCAGCTCTCAGCTCTCCAGCTTTTACTGCCGCGCCTTCGCGCCTCCCTGGCCATCGCGGGGCTGCAGGTGTGTCGCGTGTGTCCAGCCACAGCCCCCACCCCCACATCCCGATTTCCTCCTCTGGTCGGGCTCTGTGCCTAATCTTGTGTTTAGGACACCATGCTCTGTTGCTATGGAAGTTATTGGGATGTCAGGGGTTTAGCACAATGACTTCACTGCAGGGCTAGAGCTGGGGGCAAGGGAGGAGATTAACCATGAGAGAGACCAGCGCTGCAGCTGTGACTATTTGATTGCTAGCATATATGGAGATGTTCTCTGAGCCCAAAATACAGCCTAAGAAAAGATCAGAAAGTGGTCTGAGGGATGTTTTATGTTTCAGTTACTCTTTGGAGGAGTTTTTCTGAAAAACAGTGCTTGCGCTCACCTTTTCAGGTTTCTCAGAATATTGTACTTTCTTAACTTCTCCCATCCAGCTCCTCATGCCCTTCTTCAGCAAAATATGTATGGTAAAGAAAGTCAAATTCCAGAGCCCTTTTCTATAGCCAAGACTTCAGTTTTCCTTCTTTTTTGCTGGAATCTGGTGTTTAAGTCCTTATTGATAGTCCTGGTTTGTAGAAGTGACATCCCTAAGTCCCTATCTTGTTTGGTAATTTTCACTCTAAATCTCAGCTCAAATCATATCATGATAAATCCCTTTCCCTCATCATTCTCACCCCATCTGCTATCCCTAGGGAGACCTTTATTTTCCATCTTCCAAGCTCATCTCTTCGAACAGCAAGGAAGCTGTCAACTGCTATGAAGATTTGTAGGGCACTAAATCTTATACATTAAACCTTTAAATACATTTATCCAGGTAAAACATTTTGAAGCAAATATATAAACTCTGAAGGTTTAGCATATGGCATAATGATTAGCAACCAGATAGCAATGAATTTCATCCTCTTTACTATCATTATTTTAACAGTCTAAAATCTATTTTCCATTTACCAGTTTGCTTGAAAAATTGTTCTATTCAGTTTATCCTTCATCAGCTTCATCGTTCTCATTACTGATGTAATGGCTGATCCAAAAGTCATCAATTTCATTTAGTTAAACTCCCGAGCGTGGATTCTGATCCTGACCTGTCTACAACAATGTTTCTGAAAGAGTTTCCTTTCAAAGTAAATATAGCATCAGAATTATCTTCTAATATTATCTTCTGGTTATATATCTGTTCTTTTGATGGTTTGGACCTCATTAGTTACCAAAAAAGTACAAAGTGTGAAAAATAGCTAGAATGCATTCTCCTGGATGTCCTGAGTTTCATTTCAAGGGAGGAATCACAACATGGTTTGATTCTTTGTTCATCCAACTCCATTTGTCCATTGCCTGAGTAGAATATCAGTCATTCACCAAACCTGCATGCCAGGGTTCCTGCCTACTGAAAGCTTTTAATATCTGACATTTTATCAAAACACAAATGTTTGTGTTTTTTCCAAACAGACTACTCTTGTGATATTTTTCATTAGTTATAAAAGAAAAGGCTCTGAGGTTTTCTGGTATATTCTATGCAAGTGTTGATCCTTTATTACTGAATGCTTTGTGGACTGCTACTTTTATCTCTCAGTTGGGCACTGATGGCAGGGTTAACAGGAAGATACAGAGAAAGAATTGCAGGAATCTGTGATTAAAAGGGCCTGTGCAGTCATCTGGTCCATCTTTTGCCTATATAGGCCTGTTCCCTACAGTATATCAAGGTACAAGCACTTTAAACAGTCATTCTTGAAATGAAGAGGAAGCATCTGACGTTAACAGGCACAGGTGTGACCCCAGCAGGAGGAATCGGTGCCTTACAGTGATCCAGGGTAGCCAATGACCAGAGAGCCACCTAATTACAACTGGATTACTGCATCCTGAGATGGATAGGCTTTTCCAGCCTATTTGTTCTCAGTCTCCACTCCCTTCGGGAGAAGCACAGGGATGTTAGCTTATTCCAGTTTCAGAAATATACTCTTATTTCCAGCCAGGCCTTTCTTGAAGCTGTCAGATTACATTGTTAATTCAAGGTTGTTCTCCCTAGAGAGACCAATTCGGATCCCTGCCCTATGGCATGGGAATGAACCTGCTGGCTTTGGCTCCCTAGAACTCCAGTTAGAGTTCTTCCCTGCAGACAGCTTCTCTGCATGCTGCAGAGCAAGCAAGGGCTACAGAATCAGGCCTTGAGGTACTAAGATTTACCAAATTTAACTGCACAACACATCTCATGTGCAGTGAAATAAATGTGGTAAACCACCAATGATTCATCGTTTACTTATTACAGAAAACAAACAGGTTTTCTCCTGAGTCACATGCATGCTAAGAATTTTTTCCTTCTCAAGCAAAAAAAGAACCAGTGTTATTTCAAGGCCAGAATAAAAATCAAAAAACAGTTCAGATAAAATAAGAGCTCCTTGAATCTTTGTTAAAATCAGGGACTTGAACATAAATTTATTTGATGTTCTATGAGGTTTGGAAATTTCATTTTCCACCTGCAGGACACGTTATTGTGCAAGTAGGGGCCACAGAGGGTTATGGAGTGTGGATAAGCTGGGATCCATTTGAAGGTCATGAGACCCTTTTCCTCTTTCCACTCCCTCTTTTGGAGATTCTGAGTTTGCTGTTAATAATGCAAACATGTTACATAAAAATCTGACCTGAGATCTCACTTCTAGTGAAATGTGTCCAGTTGGTTTTCATATGTCAGAAAAAGAGATTGTTCAATTTTTTAAAATCAGTAACGTACCATTGAGCACAGTTCTGGAGAGAGAAGAGGACAGGAAGGAAAAAAACATGCATGGCTAAATACAGGGACAAGTGAAATGACTGGAAAAAGCATTTAGTTTTATCCAGGACTGGAACAACTTTGGAACATGAAACTGTTTCTTTTTGCAGTAAAGAAGCACTGTTTTAGATCTATACACTTTGAGGCTTCAGGCTGTGAAATGTATATGGGTTCTTTTGCCATACACAAGAAACTATCATCTGTCCTGCCTGCCACAGACTTCAATCTTAAGCTAAGAGAAGTGTGTGATGCATATCAGCCCAGGAAATTCCACATGGATTTTTCTGAGGGATGCTGAAGAAGAATAGCAGCTAAGGTTGTCAACACATTCATATGACAAATCCTTAAAAAATTACAGACCTCCAAACTCTAGCTGAAATTCAGGATCTCTTTCAGTGACATATTCAATATAAATATTGCTGTAAACACAGAGGTCTATCATATAAGCACTTAGTGTAGCCTCTAACACTGTAAAAATATTAATACTTCTTAGAGAGGTAAGTTAATTAACAATTTGGGGGGGGGAGTATTCAGCACTGAGAAAGCTGTCTCTGTCAGTGAGTATCACAGAAAATTTTGGGGATCTGTGTTTCTGCCTTTGACTACTACCATCTTTCTATATATTATGTTTTCTACATCATGAGTTAACTGACACATTTCCTCATGACAGCTCATATATCTCATTAACACAGTGCCCTGTTGATACACAGACTGGGGAGTACATTTGGCAAATGCTGTGGAGGAAGAAGCAGAAATGTTCATGGAGGAGAGACCTGAGTGGCAGAAAAAGGTGTGAGTTGCTGTCAGCGGTAATGAGGTGAAGTCTGAGACAGCAAGTTGTGCTTGAGGCAATGGACAACCCCTGACTAAAAGAGGAGAGGTGAATGATCACAGATCAAATCACAGGACATGGACCCTCAACATAGAGACAACTTCTAAAGCTGCCCTAACAAGTGTGTTTTGCTACATCTCGGGGGTCTCCAATGTCTTCAATGAAAGGAGAAAGGCAAAGAGCAGCATAGGATAAGAATTTGACAATGTCTTCCCAGAAGTTTCAAGAGAAATAAGGAGTCTAAAGATCAAGTGCTTTGAAGGTGGAAAAGAACCAAGAGGAGAATGAACTAGAGGAAAAGGAAAAGAACAAAGAGGAGCATACATCAAGAGAGGCTATCAACAACAGCGAAATGTTGAAGAAAGTTTGAAAAACAGTTCAGGTGCTCAAGAGTTCCCCAAGGAAGGAGTTTTGAAGAACTGAATCTTTAAGGAGCAGAAGAGGATAGGGAAGCACTATGGACTATTATCAGACCTCCTGAGTCAAGGTAGTAAGAAGTGTCTTTAGAAAGGAGCCTGTGGGGCAGGACGTAACAGGGAAGTTACATGAAGGCTTTGGTGCAGAGGAAAATGGAAACTTGAGAATAAACAGTGGGCTATGGGTAGCCTGTAGAGAAGATCTGAGGAGTAAGCAGAATTTGAACAAGATACCTTCAGGAGATTATGCAATAGTGAGAGAGACTGAGGAACTAGTAGCTGAAAATGCAGAGTCCCAGTGAAGGCCAAGGAGGTAGAATTAGACAATAGGGTTGGGATTTACCTCAGCAAACATACAGACTTCTAAGGCACAGCTAATCTCATTGTAATGCAAACAGCTGAAGGAAAGTGTGATGAACCACACACTGAAAGTCCCAGTTTTCTTCCATTAACTGCAAAAGGAGCCCAGATGCAGTCATCCACATTGTCAGTATCAAAACATTAAATCAGGAGGAAGGGGAGAAGGAATGAATATTTGAAGGGAAAGATGGAAAGAGTTAGGACATGAGATGAAGGAAGATGCTAACACTGAGAGGAGAAGAAAGGGGAGAAGTGGGATGTAGAAGAGACCTTAAAACTACTCTAAGACTGCTATCAGACAAAGAAAAATAATCTGTAAATTATAACCAGGGTATGCTCTCTAATATCCACAGATCCAGCTGCAGCCCCAGGAGCCTAGGAGAAGAAGGGCAGTAGTAGGTAAACCCAACTTGTTCTATTCATGCTGATGCCAGAACCATGAGTGGGGTGGTGTGTAGTAAAGAGACACAGAACCCTACCAGACATAAACCATTTTTACTCCAAGTGCAGCATACTCCCACTTGTGCAGTACTGTGCACAAGAAATGCAAGTCTAGCAGAGACATTAAATAGCTCAAATGCAGCACCAAGTGAACACGATTAAACTGTCCCAGACTCCAGCTTATAAGTCCCTATTCAGTCCCTGGGCTGGAGCATGTAGATTCACTGTTTGGGTCTTTGCTAGTTCAGGAATCTCTGCATCTGGTTGACATGACCTAAACTGCACCATCTGGATACTTGAGAAAGCAGTGCTTCCCCACTCATAAGTGATATTTTTAAACAAACAGGACTTTCTTGGGGGAGCAGGCCAAAGAAGAGAAGCATAACACTAGCTTGGAAAAGCTGAATAATTAACAGTTGAAAAAAGTCTCATCTTTCAGGATGCTGTGGCAGCAGCTCTGAGCCTTTCCTTTTCTTGTAGTTAGGACTGGCTTCTGAGGAAGTCATGATTATACCTTCCTTGTTGTACCGCTTCCAGCTCAGTGTCCAAGCTTGGAGGCATTCAGGGACATGCAATGTCCATAATTTTTACTCCTGAGCTTAGCTGAAATCATCAGACAGGAGACACAAGCAAGGACCAAGAAAACAGTGCAGCTCCATTTCCTGACGTTACTGGGCTGCCGAGGCTTTAGCAGCTTTTCAGACAGGGGTGTAGCTCAACATCACCAGTCAGGCATAAGAAAAGATGGCAAGAGTTTCACCAGAGACTGAAAGTCCCCTTTACTGGTTGTTTAGGGAGTCTTATGCCTCAGCTCCTGAGCAGGAATCTCTGGGCTCCACTTCACATCACTTCTTCTTCCCCCTGACTCTTTGGCAGCACCTGGGCAATGCAATTGGAGCCTGTAACACAGTGAAACACTCACTCACCCTTCTCTGATAAAGGGAGCATCCTCCCGTGCCTTCTTCCCTCCCCTACTCGTTCTGCTCTGTGTCTTTTCTGAGAGTCCCTCACTGTGCTGCAGGGTCTCTTGCCCAGGCATTTTGAAAATTTACATTCAGCTCTGCCATCACTAAAATCATGCTAGAAAAAACCAAAAAGTTTCCAACTGTTATGTGAAAGAAATACAAATGAAGCCTTGGATATCTAGTAAATTGTCACCTTACTAGAAGATACTGAAGATTTGTTCCTTCCCTTGGCGGTATCTCTGCCCTTTTCGACATTCTCATGGAGGGGCTGCTTTTTGCCTTCTCCCCTCTTTTATACTGGGCAGCAAAGTTTGAAGGACACATTCAAAATTACTGTCATTATCTTTCAGTTACTTTAGCAACTGGTATAGGTGGTGTCAAAAGCCCATTTCATTCCTCCAGGTGGACAGCATGGATGGCATGTCGAGTGGCTTGCCTGTGGGTGACTTTAGCAAGCCCAGCAACTGCACTGAAATGTCACAGGTGGTAAACTCTCTGGATTTTAATGGGAGCCACAGATAAATAACATTTGCAGTACTCAGCAGCTGGGATACAGCAGTGTTTGCAACCATAAGCAGAGAGCACCGACACTTGGAGGCAGGTATGCTGGGTGTAAGGTACAGGCCAGCTCCTGCAAGTGTCCAGATGTCACAGGAGCAGCTGTGGGGCAGACAGGGAGGTCAGTGGGGCCCATCCCAGGTGCCACAGCCCCTGCTGACGTCAGTGGAAGTTCAAGGCACTTAACACCTCCCAGGACCGGCCTGTGAGAACGAATTCCAGAAGGAAACAGTCTTGAAAACAGATCATGTGCTGTTAAATGTAGCATAGATGCAAAAAGGGCAGAGCAGTGTGTCTTGCAAAATGTATCTTCTTTAGCGCAGTATCCCCAAGCTGTGAGCTTATTCACTCTTGGCTCTCTCTTCCCACTGTCTTATCTGTTACGGTGCTGGCCCAGGGCTGAGTCCAGGGGGACTGCAGAGCTGGAACAAAACAGCAAATGTTCTCCAGGTTTTCTTTTCTTACAGAATTCCCTAACTCCCAGCCTACTTAAGGGGGAGCCATGAGCTAAAGTAAAATTATAGTTTTGTCTTCTTCTCAAGCCAGATATCTCCAGAGGGAATTGTGCTCTCAGTGTAATATTCCTCCAGAACTACTACCACCCTCACCACAGCACCTTGCAATGAAAACAGATTCTTTCTGTTCCCTGATGAAGTTTTCAATTAACAAAGATAGATTAAATGAACAGCCTTTAGTCAATTCAGTTTCATTGTTCTTTATACCAGTTGTTCTATGCACTGGAATTTTACATTTAATCTTTTATAGCCAGTCTGAACATTTATATAATGTTATAAAGTCTGCAGCTGTTAAATGTGATTTGGCAAAGTAAGTATACAGTACATTTGGAAAAAAAAGCTTCCAGGTCCCCTTATTTATTTTTAGAAATGCTACATTTCTAGTAAAAATATAGTTCAGTCAATTAAAAATAGTACTAAATGTAGCAGCTTTGATTTCAAACTTTTGAAGTTTTCTCAATTATTTCAAAGAAAATTGTTAAGTTTTTTCTAGCAGGAAAATTGAGCAAGTGTCATTTTCTGTACCAGGCATAGTAGAAATATTCAATAATTCAGTGGCTTTTAGACGTCTGTTCTCTCTCTTGTGTTTTAATGTCATGGACTGCTGCATTCTGAATACCAGACAAAACAATCCTATCTTCTAAGATCAGCAAAGAGGACTTAAATACATCAACATATATGTATGATCCACCCAAAGGATATATCCTATACATGAACAGTTATCCTGTATCCCCATATCCTACTGGATATATACATACAGGATATTAGTGCTAAGAATTGATCCAGACTCAATGTCCAGGCCTTGATAATTTGCCATTACACTACATTAAACAGAGGTCAGTATATTTACCTTGTTTGCTAATTCACATTATACACGAGGAAAATCCCAAAGGACGTTACCCTCTTTTTTACTGTGATGATAATACCTGTAATAAAAACCAAACAAAACAAAACCAACTTTTTAATTTTCTTCTGAGATATTTCTCATTCACAGCCTGGCTTTGCTTGGTTTTAGTAGAGGTCAAAGATGCTCAGCAAAACACAGGGTTGCTACCCTCTGGAATGAATGCAGAAATCCCTTTTGAGGGGTAGGACAAGACCTCTGGGTCCAGCACAAAAGGTGAGATGACAGGATATGACTAGACCAGGCTACACCCCTTGTCCTAAAAAATAAAAATTAATCAGGAAAAAAATAAAGCAGCCCTAACACCTGCTCTTTATCAGGAGGAATAGGCAACCATGCAATGGTCTGCCCAACTGGCCATAACAAGAGGACAAGACAGCTTAAGTGTCCTTCAGCCCTGTGGACACACTATGAAGGCAGGAATCTGTGAACTCAAACATGACAGCTGGCAAAGACGGGGGCATTGCTTCAAGAAGCTCCCCAATCTCTATTCTCTTTGTACCTCTGGAAAAAGGCACAAAGGTGGAGCAAAGAACAGGAGAAGAGAGTCATAAACAGTCTGCAAACAAATTGTTTAGCACAGCAGAAAATACAGTCTGAGCTCCAGTGTCAAAAATGCTGGCAAGGATTATCATGGATATCGAGTGTTTTCCGACCAATATTACAGGAGTAGCCTACAGGAGAGAGGGAGCAGATCAGCAGAGGCTGAAAGTATTCTTTATTTATTTATGGTGTTGTAGCTGTAGTCTGATCTCATGGGAAGCACGATGGAAGATTATATGGCAGCAAAGATCATGCTGCATCCCTATCTGCTCATGTCCAGATTTCTTTCACATATGAGTTGCTTGTAACATGGTGAACTTTTTATTAAAAAAAAAAAAAAAAAAAAAGAAAAAAAAAATCAAGTGCAAGGAGAAACAAAAAGGGGTCAGCTGGACTCAGCTTGACCTTTTTTATTTTCCATAAGCTAACACTTGTGTGCTTGGGAGCAATGAACTAAATATGGACTTAGCTCAAATGAAGACAGATTCAAGGTTAAGGGGGAGACTTTTGTTGTATTACACAATGCTCTGGGATAGACTATTATTGGTCCTTGCTGTGCAGATGTAGCCATGGCTGATTATCTGCACTCCCAAACCTCTTTACTCACCCGCAGTGTTTGGTTTCCAAGAGAATGATTCTCTAGTGACCGATTTATTTCTGCAGAAATGCGTATGTAAAACTAACTTGTTTTACAACTGTTCATCATTGCGCATCCTCTACCCTTAGCAACAGGCAAAAATGGTTTTACAAAGCATATGGTATTCCACAGTAATGTGGTTTGTTGTTTGTCTGTTTGTTTAATGTAGTGTATGATGTGAAGATTTTATGTCTTGTAACAGTAATTCAGTGGACATGAGGATATAATCCAGAATTGATGTTACTGAAGGAAAATGAACAGTGGGACATCCCATACTATCACCAAAACAAAACCACAAAAATAAGTTTTAGAATGAAATATCCTTGAGTTTCTGTAGTGCCAATAAAATTCTACATCCAATTTTAAATTTGCCCTTGCTTGTGCTGTAGGCACCAAGAAACTAGCTCTACAGTAATGTAAAAAAAATACTAGCACTGAATATATGCTCTGTGCAGTTGGATAGAGGAGGGGAAAGATGTGGATCAGCAAAAACCAAGGTAACAGACACTATACTTTATAAAAAGAGACATACATTGCCTTGTTCTGGAAAAAGAGGCAGTTCTGTGCTTCTTTTATAATGAACTGAGTAGTTCCCAAATAAATAAGCTGGTTACCAGAAGTGTTTTGTGTTTGCAGAAAGCTCCTTGAGAACAAAAAAATTGAAGCTTTCTAACAGAAAATGACATTGCATAGATGCATCACAAGGAACAGCATGCTAAATCTGTGCAGGATCTAAATACTAGTGCAGAAACTTCAGGAAAAAAATTTTAAATTAGGGAAATTCATGTTTACGCAAAGAACAAGCAAAAAACAATCTCTGGAATCCAGGAGAAGGCCAGAAAAAGGTCTGAGTGTCTCCTGTATTTCTTGGTGAAAAGAAGGGAAGCAGAAAGGGGGGATGTCAACACCACAACCACCACAGCATACTATAAACAGCTAGTAAGGAGGAAGAGATGAATGATGCTTTCTGATAGCAAAATTCTGAAGCTTTCAAAGAACAGGATATCCAGGAGATCACTGACTTTTTTTGACTGTCAGGTAGAATTGGGATGAATATTTGCAGAATAATTAGAGGGCAGAAAAGGAGAGGGTGTTTTAATTTGTGGAGTTTATGGAGTAATGGAGTTTTCTTTACCAGGAACAATAGCACAGTAGGGATCATAGAATCACAGAATGGTTTGGGTTGAAAGGGACCTTAAAAATCATCTAGTTCCAAACCCCCCTGCCACAGCAGGGACACCTTCCACTAGACCAGGTGGCTCAGAGTCCTATCCAGCCTGGTCTTGAACACTTCCAGGGACTGGGCACCCACAGCTTTACTGGGCAACCTGTGCCAGTACCTCACTACCCTCACAGTAAAGAATTTCTTCCTAATGTCTAATCTAAGCCTACTCTCTTTCAGTTTGAAGCCATTCCCACTTGTCCTGTCATTCCTGGTCCTCGTAAAGAGCCCCTCTCCATTTTTCTTGTCAGCTCCCTTCAAGTACTGGAAGGACACAATTAGATCACACTGGAGCCTTCTCTTTTCCAGTCTAAAGAATCCCAATTCTCTCAGCCTGTCCTCATAGCAAAGGTGCTCCATCCCTCTGATCAAATTGGTGGCTCCCCTTTGGACTCACTCCAAAAAGTCCATGTCCTTGTCCTGCGTGTGCCAGGGACCCCAGAGCTGGATGGAATAGGCCAGATGGGGTCACACGAGAGCGGATCATGAGCTACACAAAAACTCAAGGAACTGAAAGATGTTTTCAGGAAAAGGAACAGGAAAACATAGGCAAAACAGGGGGAATTTCCAAACAAGAGAACTTGAAAAGGGGAAGAATTCACGATCGGGGTGAAAAGTTGATATGGCTCCATTAGGAACTCTTTAAGGATGTGAAGAGCTGAAAAGGAACAGAGAAAGCTGAGAAGAAAACTGAGATCCAGGAAAAGCAACTAAGGATGAGAAGAAAAAGCATGGGTGAAACTAGAAAAGCTACCACAAGAATGTACGAAAAATGAGAAAAAAATGCACTACATGTTAGAAATCAAAGGAACGCAGAGACTTGCTCCTTACAAAGAAAAAATTACACAGAAAAGACTGTTAGTTCTTTCACTGTTTGCAGTAATTTCTAATAATATCAGCATTAATCCCACAATGAATCAGATAATTACATTTTTTTTTTAATTGAGGGATCAGAAAGGGAAAAACATGTTTAGAAAATGAAAGATGTTGCATACCATTAAGTACACTTCTAAGAGTTTACCTACAGCAGCCTGAACCAGTCGTGATTATTTTTGAGAATTCATGGATGACTGTATGAATCTCAGAAAAATTAATCTCATCATACTGTAAAAGCAGGAATTAGAAGACCATGGAGGCTAATTTTCAGCCATTAATTAAAATAATTTTTAAAAATAGAGAAAAATAATTAAAATATTAAAAGGAAAATTCTGTAGTTTTATCAGAAAGAACTCATGTCAAGGCCATCAAATTTTCTTATCAGACATGAATGCCGGGGTAGGATATAGGGATTGCAGAAACAGTCCTTGCAAGTGGTCCTGACACAGGCACTACTTTTTATAAATAAACTAGGGAAGTAGAATTTAGGCAAAACACCCATAACTTTCTTTCTCTACACCTAATTGGAATCCCTACTCTAAGCATGCCTATCAATAAAGGTATTTATTGACATCTGAAGACAGGCAGTATAAATAGGATATTTATATTCTACATGTATAACATCAGGGTGAAAGGGTTGACAAGCACTTGAACTACAAGCTCTGAAATCAGTGTGATCTTGGGAGATGAAATAGTCAAACAGGTTGATATTCTTTACAGAGAACTTGCAATAGGTCATGTGAAATCCAGGCATCTGGGACAGTTGGGGGGAATTGCCCTCCAGAGATCCTTGTGTCTCTGCTTTGCAATTAAGTGAAGCCCTGGGAACTGCACAGACAGAATGCTTATTTTTTGAGTGTCTTTTGTAAGGTAAGATAAATTCCAGTACAGAAGAACTGAAATGCAGATACAGAGTGGAAAATATTTGTGGTTGGGCAACAGTTCAAAAAAAAGATCTCAGAGGTACTTCAGATCTCAAACTCATGATGAGTCAAATATGGTGTTTTGCAGAAGAAAAAAAATTCATTCTGGGCTATATTAAGATGATTGTTCCATAAAAGTCATTGACTATTTATTCAGCCCTTCTCAGAATTGACAAGGCCACATCTTGTATCCCATGCCCAATTTTGGAGGGATAGTAAAAAGAATCCATAAGGGAGGGCTTCAGAAGACATAACCCATTGATATTCCCCTCACCTTACAGCTGTACACTTCTTTAGTACAAAAACCTTCTGTCAGCTGCATGATTCACTTAATAAAATATTACTGGATATTAAAGTGTTCTAGTAAAATAATTTATGTAACAGAGAAAACTGGTGTTTGAACTGTGGAAACCTGTTGTAAACTATCTGGCTGGCTCCAGAGCCGATCACTCCAGCCTGGGGAGAAGTCTGTGTATGCAGATGTTGCAGATAGGGATGGGATCAAATTCCTGTTTCGTGTCCTCATAAAAGTAAAGAATGAGGCAGAGCTGAATCTCTCTAGATCTGTCAAACTGGCATCTCTTGCCATTATTACACTTACATTGCAATTGCTGTTCAAAATTATTTATTCCAGAGTGTGAATTCTGGGAGTGAAAACACAATTGCAGGGATGCTCAGTGGTGTATCCAAATCTGCTCACAGCAACAATGAGCAGTCTTACAGCTGGTCCCTTGGTGGGGTCAGCCTAAGGCCAGGGATATGATCTGTCCAAAATTCTCCATTCATCCTGCTAGGAAAAAAAGAGGGAACAAGACATCTAAACAAGGTAAGGTTTTTAGTATCCCGAATAGAGTTCTGCATGTGGATTGTTGCCTGTGCTGGAAAAGTTAAAGAGAAAAACAGCAACTGAGAGAAGGAGGATGCCTAAAGCTGATGACATTACATATGTCATCTTGAGGAGCTGATGAGGGAATATTAATTGTCTTGACACATAAAAAAATGTTGAAGGCTTTTAGATGTGAAATACTACAATTGGGTAGGAATCTGACCAGAAGTTGCTGTACTTTTCGCTTATTTGGATTTCTTCCAAGGAGCATTTCAAAATTTTGCAAAGTAAAGAACCTTTGAAACATCTCTCTCAACAGCAATGGTAGTCATTCCCTCTGTGAGCCACAACCACCATTCAAAGCATTGAAATTTTGCATTATATATATAATTTGCATTAATTATCTTTTAAAAGCTGCAGAGAATACACACTGTGCCAGCTCATCAGCTGGTGTAAATCAGTACAAATCCAGTGTCTCCCATGCGAAGATCACTAAAAGCAGTAGAAGTCATTTAACTGATGTTTCTGCAGTACAGATTTGTTTATTTTATAGAGCCAAAGTACTGGCTAAATGAAATGTTTGTACAGGATGTAAAGCCAGAGATGAAGTGTGCTGTGGCTTTTAGTTCCCTTTTTCTCACCAATATTTAGGACATAATGGAGAAAGTCTGGAATCATATTGTGGGGCTAATCTTTCTTCCTTGATGTGGGATGCTGGAGATTGCACATGTTCTCTGGCCATCCTGGGCTTTGACAGGTCTCCTTCACACTGAGAGAAGCCACAGAGCTTCAGGAGTTCCACCTTCTCCCTTCCCTCTGCTCTCCCAGGCATAAGAGGTACTTTGTGTTTCAGATGAGCTCCTTATATTTCAAAGCACAGGCCTTCAAAATAGACAGAGCTTTTTTCCTCTGTTGAAATGAGAAATAAGTAAACAAGTGTCTTCACAAAAATTTCCATGCATTTTTTTTCTCCCAAAATCCTGCTAGCTGAACACCTCCCCAAGGCCCAAACATAGTAAAATAAAAATATGTGTAAAGAAGATAAAATAACTAATGATTCACCAAGGCATTCAGTCACATGCTAGACTCAAAATGCAAGAAATTACTGTATCTTCAGATTTTTAAAGACAAACTTCTGCATTTGAAACAGACATTTAACTAAGAATTAGTAGGAAACTTGCAATGACAGTATTAGCAGACTGCTAGGTACATGGTGGAGTTTAATCCTCATCTAAATCTAAAAACATGTCTCCACCCTTAAACTGAATTATTCTCATTTTACACCATGGGTCATGATTTTAATGCAATCAATATGCAAAGTTAACGACTCCTTAGTGGATGTAGATCAGTTTCCCACACATCAGTTGCCCTTTCCTGAAGCCTTTTCAGCTGGGCTGACCTTTCTACTAGAACATAAGCTGTTATATATTTAAATATTCATATTGTACAGGCTTCTATAAACAAATATTTTCAATGTCATACTTGTCAAAGATGTAAGAACATAAGTTCAGTATTTTATATAACAGCTGTTCTTTTAACACTGTGCTTTATACACTTCAGGCATTTAAACAGAACGCCCAGTAGAAGCCAAAGAAAAGAAAAGAAAAAATAGTTAATATTCACTTTCTGTTGTCACAGACTTGTACAACATAAATTTTCAGTCTTATGGGAAGCTTTTTCAACAGTATTTTTTTTAGCTAATAGTTAACAGCAATGATTTTTGCAGAGCTCTCAGTAGCATCACATTTCCTAGAGTGCAAGTAGATAAATTAAATGGCAAAAGATGAACTGATGAAAAATTTGTGGCTATGGATATGATAATAAAGATAACAAATATAAAGGTTGACCTGCTTTTGTCCTTCCTTTTTCATGACATTTTATAGCGACCTGTCTTTCTCCCTGGGATGTAAGAGCTGCAGTTGTTTTGCACATATCTGTGTAAATTTTTCTGCTTCATCACAGAAATATGCAGCCATCATTGTAGAAGCCTATGACCCATGCAACAAGAGGCTATAAAATTGTATATTACCTGACCAGAAAATGAGGCAAGGGTCTAGGGCAGACCCTGAGTCCTGATTGTTACCAGAAGGAGGGAAGTGTGGCTCTGTGGAAATGCTCAGCATCACACAAAAATACACCTTGAAATTACCCACCCTGTCTCATCTTGGTTGGCCTTTTTCTATGTTGTTCTTTTCTTTAATTTTCTCATTTAAAATATCAGCCTAAAGCAAATCAAGCATCAACATGGGCATATCCAAATTAAGATGAACTACTGAATATCAGCTGAAAAGAAAATTTTCTTTGATTATGTTTATTTGAATTTCAGGTCGTGGAGAGTGACAATAAATTCACAATTAATCATGAAAGATTCATGGACTCTCATTACCTTCTTCAGTATTGTTAACTCAAACCATATCTTCCAGAAATGTGGCCAAGGTTCATTTCTTGTACCATGGGAGCTGAAGCATCTGTCTTGGTCCTTGGTCACTAATTTGTGTCCCTAAGGCCTGAAGTCACTGGAGCTGGAATGATTAAATCTTTCCAGAGACTGTCCCCTTGTCATGAATAGTTCAAGGAGAGCTTGTTCTTCGTTCATCTGTCTGTAACTTGACACAAGCAATCAGCTGGGGAAAGCAGAGATCTTGCCACTTCAGGCCGTGCCCCACCGCATGTCACACAGATATGTGGGGAAAGAAGCCATCTGCTGAAAGGCCCAGCTGTAGTAATTTGAGATTAGTAAATTAACTATGCAAAGGAATATGAAGTTCAAAAGCCTTAGAGACACTGGTAAATATTTCCCCCACCCACCCTATCTTGCTCGTTACTGAAAATCCATGAGAACTGTCTGACTGGAATGCTTTGGTTTGAAGCCTGATTGAATCTTGGACAAGACGCTGCATAAAAAGCATTTTCTTCCAGCAACCTACCAATCATACTAACAGTTGTTCATTTCAGATTTATCACTTCTCTTTAGAAGTGAAAACTCTATCTTTACAGCTTCCAACCCTAAGAAAATCTGCCAAAGGTAAAAGATATAGTGAAGATAATTAGAATTGAGGTAAATGAATTTTAGTTTTAATGAATTTTGATCATGCATATATATGTTTGCTTCCGTATGGTCCTTTCCATTTTATTGACATCAACCTTCCCATGAGAGTGAATAACAATCTTGTATTTCAATTGTTCTTTTTCTTCACTAGATCAGTTATAGGAGTCAAAATTCCTAACAGATTCATAAATAAAATAGCAGTTTATAACCTTAAGTTCTGACAGTTTGCCAGATAAAACTGCAAGAAAGGATACCAATTGTCTACAAGGGCTACATTTCATATGTTTTCAACTATCCTTCCTCTGTAAAATTTCATATATTAATGATGGCATTCTCAGATTTGTTTTAGATGGAAGAAAAAAAGTTGATGGTCATTTCCAATTGCAGGTTCAAATATAATCTTTACAAGCTTTTTAAAATTGAAAAACTAGTAAAATTGATTATATCCTTGCTTATTCCAAAGTCTAAATTAAAGGAGTTTAGTTATAAAGTTAAAAATGTAGAACAAGATGATCAGATTTCATAAAACACGAATTGGTACAACCCATTAAATGTTAGACTGTAAAGATTTCCCTTCAGCTGTAAAGAAACCTTCCTTCCAGTTAAAACTGGTCAAAATTCCTATTTCTTTCTGCATGTAGAGATGGACATTGACATTTCCAACTGAGATTTTTTTTTCTTTATGAGAAAAATACACTCATTAGGCACTGAACTGGAACTGGAGGTTTGGGACATTATCAAAGTACCATGAGACGTTAGCTACTTTCCAGGCATGACTCATTTAAAGGTATACAAAACTGTAAAAGTAATGATTTCAAAATCAGACTCTGAAGCACAGCCTTAATTTGGCCACTTAGAGAAGTGTCCTGCTATTACAAAACACTACAGGTACTTCAGCTCCCTCTTATTTTCATAAACAGCAACTGTTGATTCTTTTTCAAAGTAAAACTCATGAAAAGTCCACTTTCAGAAAACACAACTGCTAAACAGGACAAAGGAAATCATTCCAGCTTCCTGATTCTCTCAGGAAAATATCTGTTTTGACACCACCACCCCCAAAATGGAGAAGCAGTAGAGACTCAAGACTCTATAAAACCTTGTTATTAGCTTATTAGTATTGCTTTCCTTGGAAGGCCCTTTGATACTATAGTGATGGTTACATCACCTTAACCAAGATGTAATCAAGCAGATCTTTGTGTGACCTGAAGAGACCAATTCCCAAGATAATAGCCTCTCAGAGCTACAATTTGGGTTATTTTACTTTGTTTACAGAGGTAGCATTTCAGTAAGATTTTCCAAAGGGAAAAGAGCTATTTTAGCACGCAAAGTGTTTTGGGCTAGGCTCGTAATTACCTCATCCAACACAGATACAAAAGCAGCTATGATGAGAAGTTTCACAATACTCCTTGTGCATAACTGTGTCTTTTTTTTTTTTTAGTTGTCATACTCCGTATTTTTCTCAAGTAGCCCAAAACTCTGAGAATTCCCCTTTCTTGTAGATGGGCTCATTTCACGACAACACTTTTAGAGGGCATCAAGGTCAGTTCGGGCAATTGTGTGACCTTGTAGATCTCCTTGGTCACAACAGGAAGCCTCTTTAACACATGAAAATCATGTTGGCTCTCAAAACTCCTCAAGTAAGAAAAAAGAGAGCAGGAGGATTTGAGCATCACCTGCAACCAAGTGTTGAGCAAACCAGTCTATTTCTCTCTACTATGTTACTACCTACAGGCTGAAGTACTGTCATGCACAGCCCTGAGCCCAAGAGAGAAGTTAGTTTTTCTCCCCAACAAGTGATAAAATCATCCTGAGATTCACAGTGTAAAATAGGGGGAGATGGAACCAATTCTAACTTTTAAGCACATGCATACAGAGGACCCAACCCAGGCACTGCAACCAGTGAACAAATTGGTTTGTTCCTATTTCATGCATCTCATTTTTGCAGGACTGCCAGTGGGAAAAGAGCCCTTTGTCCCATTGTCCCAGCCTCAGCTATCTAGAAAGAGGCAATGAAAGTCAGATTTCAAGCTTTTATTAGTAAATCATCTGACTGCTGGACCTTTCCTCTAAAGAAATGGATCCAGTACTTAAAAGAAATTCCCCCATGTTTTCTAATCACTTGCAGCAACTAAAAATTGAAGATCATTATAAACATCAGGCTTGGCAGCATACTAAAATCTCTTTCCCCTCTAATATAGCTCATGCTGGTGGCCTGATCCATTGGCTTCTATTTTGGGAGGTGAAAGAAGGTAGTCACTGGGGTGCTATTAAAACCAGAATTTCTTCAAGATATTTGCATCACTTAAATAGATCATAAACAAAGGCAGAAGCAGTATTTACTGTGCTATTAAGGTAAACAAAAATAGCAACCCACAGGTAATTGTGAAACAGATTGAGTCTGGCAGGTGAGTTCCAGCAGTCTGGTTTTGATTTCCAAACGAGGGATTAGAGCCAAGCTATAGACCTGCCATAATAAATTAACTATATTCCCATACTTACATGGCTTGTTTCTTTTCACTTCTACTTTCATTTTACATTAGCAGCATTTGGCGCTCTGATGTAGAAACAGGACTTCTCTTTTCTTAATCATCCCTGAGCCTGGGGTTGGTTTTATGGTGGAAATACATCTAATGCACAGCAAACAGTGTGGGGTCATCCTGTGCAGCACTGAGCCCAGGACCCAGCATCCACACTTAGCTCATGAGAAATAGAGAAGATTCACTTACATTTTTGAGAGGAAATGGCTCATCAGAGAAATAAAGAGTCTCATGAGCAGAAATTACATGGGGGGGAAAAATAATAAAAAACACCATAGAAATACTGTTATAGGACCAAAAACTGGTACCACTCAAGTGATTTGAACATGTAGGGTCAAAGAGGAAGGGTTGGAGCAAGTTTGTGGAACACATTTTAAAAAGGAATCCATTGGATTTTATTTTCTACTGCAGTCCTGACAATAAGCTGGCAGATCTCTTCAAGGGATGTTCTCAATGGTGACACAGGCACTAGAGAAGTCTGGCTCTGCTGCAATCCACCTCTGGCATAGCCTGCACCACCCAGCAGCCCTTCAAACAACCTCCCCTCCTGGGTGCTCACCCTACTGACTGCCTGAGCTCCATTCTGCCTGTGCCTCTGGTGCCCTTGCGCCACTGCCTGGCTTCAAATACAGGGAGGGCGGGTGTGAGTGCCATGGTGCAAGCACACCATGATCACAGCTCAACTAATATGCTCCAAAGCACCAGAGGGGCTTCCCAAAACAGAACTTACAGACCTGGGATACTGTTGAGCCCTTGAAAATTCCACTCACTGGCCCTTGGGCAGGCTTTATTTGCCTATGCATTAGCTCTGAGTGGAGTAGGTGGGAAGACAGTCTAGCCCTGAGGTTCAAGGTGAAAATCCTCAGTCCTGTGCAAAATAGTAGCACTGAGAACAAATGAGAGCTTTTGGGTAGTGAGTATCCCATGACAAAAGCAGGAGCAAAGGAAAGAAGTGCCAGTAAGACTTACCCTTTCAACAGACAGCACTGTGCTGAAACGCCTGTTAATGCACATCTCCTTTGATTCCTTTTGCCCAGACCAAAATCCATTGACAAGTCCCAGGAGGGTAAAAACTGACAAATGACAGAAGTGAATTACTACTGCCAATTTTCAGTAGTAGAACAATAAAAGTGAAGAAATGGTGATTTTTTAAAATGAATTCAAGCTTTACTACAGATTCACATTTTAATGGATAAACTAGGCTTTTGTGAAGACACTGCCAAATATTTTGTTGCACTTCTAGTTTCATTGCTGTTCTTAATACGTAAGTGCCAGAATTCAAAATTGTCTTTTAAAGTCACATATAAACTCTTATTTCAATCAGCAACAACTGACTCTGCCCCATGCAAAGTTCTCATTTTTGGAAAAAGGACAGAATTTGGAGAAAGAAAATGTCATACCTGTAGACTTCTCCAACATACAGACCATACAGCAAGATCAAATTACAAACCTCTATAGGAAGTTTTTTTAAATACCTACAAGACCACTTTCAAAGACTCCTTATTCTCAAAATCTCCCAATCCCACATCTTTTTTGGTGACTACTGCACCAGCAAAGTTCCTGGCTGACTGTGGTAGATCTGAGCAGTGTGCCAGGCTGTCCATCATGCTTGGCAACACTGTCCTACTTTCCACAACCTCCCACCTTGCTGTTTGTATCCACCTACCATCTCTTGCGCAACACCTAGACTGCGAACGCTCTGAGACACGGAGCATTTCTTCTGATGAGTGTTTCTACTGCCTCAAGCACTCTGGGCTGCCAGTCCACAATTACACCTCCTAGGTGACATGATACAAATACAGACTGTGGTCAGAGCTGTATTTTCATCAAAAATACATGTCATGCTCCTACTGGATATGAAAGATGAGAGATAGAACTTATTGAATCAATGCCAAAAATATGTTCTTTACTACCTAAAATTAGAGTGATCTTACTTTATTGAACCATTTTCCACTTCATTCCATATAATAGAACAAGCTATGATCAAACAAATACTTTAAAAGTAATAACAGGGGTTAAATTACTCCATCTGATGTAAACTGGTAGAGGTTCCTTACCATCTTCATTAGCTTTGTGGGGTAAGATGAAACTAAACACACTTCATCTTTATGCCTGAGAATGTTTATGTTTGAGGAAAGTAAAATCCAAAGTACTGTGTTGATACATTATTTCTACTTAGCAGTTAAAGAGTAGTAAATAAAAATAAGCAATATAGCAGGAAATTGTTCCCCATGAGAGGAAAGAGAAATCTTTTTTCTGGAATGGAGCTCTGTGCTAGCACTATCTGTGGATCTCAGCAGTGACAACAGAATAAGCATTGGAAATCCACAGTGCTTCATCAAAGAAAGTTTCCTCCTACTTGGAATTAAGGGAGAAAAGCTCAGATTTTCCACTGCAGTGTAGACGACCGAGGGAGCAAGCCTTTGCTTTCTGGTGCTAACAGCAAAAAGGATATAGGGAACATTATCATCTCTGCCTTGAAAAAAAAAGGAAATTAGATTCGTTGCAACACATCTTACTAGTGTCATCCAATGTCACAGGAAAATGGCTTGGACGCCCAGAAAGTTAACAGAAATAACCAGAGTAACAACAGCTAAAGCTGTTGTACATGATAAGGTGGTAAAACCTTATCTGTCAGTGTTTAATCTCCAAATGTTTGACACTAAGAAACTGTACCATATGACAAATACCTTACCTCTTCTAACTGTGGGGGGTTTTGCAGCTCCCTCTGAAGCACCTGGTGCTGCTCAGACTCAGCATGGTGACCTGCAGTCACCAAGGGGCTGAGCCAGCAGAAGAGGCACTATGCTCCCATTTAGAAGCCAGAGCTATGGAAATCCCATCCCCCAAAAATGTGACCTAAGAACAGCAGTCATCTGTTCATGCTCACATCACTGAACACAAGCTTACTGTGGATGACCAGCTTGGGGATGTGAGCTCCCACCCATCCAACTCCTTGGTCAGGTGCAGGTGTGCACCTCTGCTGACACCTCTGAGGATGTACAAGCAGAGATTGTTGCACCCTGAAAAAATGCCTGATATATGGTCACATATTTTATTCACATAGTGGTTCAGCTTTTCAACCCTGAGGTATTACCTGTGGTTACACTGTGTGATGAATGACTCTGCCCTTGAAACATACCTAAGTCCCTACAGATGTATATCAGCACCCTCTTCTCCTTCCTGTGGAAATTCCTATCTGCATATCAGCAAGGCACACCAGCTGTCCTAGGATCAGGAAGACCTTTCTTAAGGCTGTAGCTGACACTTCTTCAAGGCATGTATTCCATATGGGGCAAACACTCAAACAAGCAAACAACAATCTAGAGAGTGAAAAAATGTCAGGAAATAGGTACTCCATTAATGCACGTGCCTTAAAGTAAGGATAATCACATAAATAAAGATTTCAATAGGGCATTCATTATGAAAAGTCCAGAAAAATCCAATGCTAGGATAATTGGATAACAGGAACATCTATAAATGAATAAGGAGATTAAATATTTTTTAACTAACCGGAAACAGATTTGTGCTCCTTCACAGTCACTCAGTCACGGTCTTCCAGGTCTCCCTCTTTTCTGTCTGAGAGGGAATACATTTTATCTCCTTGGATAAGCAGCTTTAACATCTTTCATCTGATGAACAATGGCAGGCAGCTCCCTCACCCACAGCCACAGAGTCTGTCTGCCATGTGGTACAACACTTTGAGAGAGCAAATCTTATTGCAAATATGTTATACTAAATTTACTCCTAAAAAAAAAACTAGATTTATCTTTGGTGTTGAGGTCTAAAATAATTATTAAATATTTTATATAACCTGTAAGCCTGCTGTTGGAAGCAAGCTTTGTTCTCCCTGAGAACCCTTTTACCTTCACCTGTAACAATTAGAAATATAGCTTCCAACTTGTAGCCTTTCAGTCATGTCCAATGTAACTGCTAAATATTCCTCAAGAAGCAGGTTATTATCAAAATTGATCTTTTATATCTAACAAATCAAAGACCAAAGTCCTGATTATTGCTTCAGAACCATTTTTCTGGTGTGGGAACAAAACTGAGTTACAAGTGTGGGGAACTTAACAAATGTAGCTCCTCTCCTGAGCAAGTGCAATGTATTTCATGGGTGCTGCTAGCACAGTTCAGTCAGGGACAGTAAGTTGATGGAGTTGACATTTAAGCCAGTACATTCCTCCCTGCAGTGAGTCTTGAAGGACCAAGAGGGCAGGCACAGCTTGGCAAAATAATTCAACACAAAAATTTATTATTTTCTGTATCCACATAATGTGATGAGAAACACTCAGTGCCATGCTCAATATCTCAATTTTATTCTCCACTGAGATTAACTTGGGCAACTTATTTGGCTGTAGAGTAGTGATCATAAGAAAAAAGTTGGTCCTTGAACTGATGATCAGTACTCAGGAACTCAGAAGCTCATCAAGACTCCTCATCACACTTTTTGCTGCAAGAAGTCCTTACTAACATCACACCTCTGGGTCACACATAGAAGTTACATAAACCTCTAAAGACACCAGCCCTGTAAACATGACCATGAGAAGCGACTTACACACATGATAAATGCTAAACCACACAGTTCAGGATAACATCAGTATTGACTGTTTACAACTTATAAACTCTCTAAAATTGATGTGCAGTAGGCACACAACTGTAGCAGTCTGACTCTTTGGAACAAACAAAAACATGTCTTGCAATAGAAATTTAAGATCCATACCTATGAATGAGGAACTAGTCATTCAGGTTTGGGACTTGTCACTGGATAATTGTGGAACAATGGCTAAATATTGAATCTGATTTTCAGAGGGAAAACTTACTTGTTATGTTTAATACCACAAATATCAAATTGTGTCTCATATTCTATTCCATAACATGGTGGCAATAAAGACTGAAGTTATACTCTAGGAACCAGTGTAGGCATTTTTCCTCCCCAATGTGTTATTACAACAGGCAAAGAAAGTGTTCACCTCTCTTCTGTGTCAGCCACACTGCAGATCCCTTTGCAGAACAAGCAACTCACAGACATCATTTGCCTTATGGTAGCTCTAGTTGCAAGTTATTATAAATAACTCCAGGGGATGGGGAAAGAGGAGGAAATACATTTGTGTGTGGCTGACACGATCATTTTGGTCTGCAGAACAAGAGAGAGACAAACAATACCTACAACTATGCTCTTCTCCACTCCTCAGCACAGGCAATGATCCATTAGAAGGGGTTCTCTGAGACTGCAAGTGCATCTGGCCAGACTCCTACAGACTGTGAACACACCTGCACTGGTGTGCAACCACATCTTCTCTCTCTGAATAAGTGCTGTAGGAAGTGGGGCAGGAAAAGGAGACCATTTCTGACAAATCATCCTGAGAGCCCAGTGCTTACTGTTCAGTGTCTTATTCACCTCATATCATTTATCAGGAAATGCTAGTAGGAGAAGGCGAGTGCAGAGTAAAATAGATGGTTTCATTATTTTCATTGAGCTGTTAACAAAGATGTGATTACAAGCTTCGTGCTTTCTAGAGCACAGCTAGAGAGGGAAAGAAAATTAAACCTGGAGTCAGCATCGCAAGAGTAAGACAGAAGGGGAGTTTGCTGTATTCGTTTCCTTCCTGGCTGAAATTGTCTCTAGGGAATTCTTATTTTAAACATTAAATCTGTAGAATATAAACATCTTTCAGGCTTCAGTGGATCTACTCTAAGTGTCATTTTTTGTGGAGATGGCAGACTTGGTTCACCTGACATTTGGCCAAAATTAAAAAATATCAGTACTTGAAATCAAAGTTCTGGCTGCAGCTTTGGAAGTTTACTTTGCAGGGTAGCATGACTGTGGGCTTATTTTACATTTCCCAAAGATGCATGATCCCTAGAGCAAATACTGCTGGATTTATATGTTCACAATGAGCCTTCAGGATCTCAGATGGAGTTGCTGAGTTGTTCATCTTGAAATGAGACAGAAAAGATTCAGACAGCATTCACTGATCACACATAAAATCTGGAAAGAAAAACCCAAACGATGCCTTGACTGACATTCTTCTCAGTGCCTCAGTCTGGGGGAGGAGGGGAAGGAGACAGAAGGAGCAGCTGTGCAGCCAGGACACAAAGCTGAGAGAAGTGGTGCTACACAGGGCAGAGCTGACTGAGCAGAAGGGTGCTGCACTGAAAGCCTTTTCCTCCTCCATCCCAATGGCCCATTTTTTCCATGGACATTGATTTGGAGCTTGAGAGAGGAAGGTGGGCAGGGGTATGGTGGGGCATTTGCAGTACCAGTGGGCAAAACAAGCCAGTCAGGAGTAAGGTATTAAGGTAAGACACAAGGTGGAAAGGATGGCAGTGTTTAATGGTTTCTTGTATCACTGCACACTAAGACATGACAGAAAACATCACACCATTGCCTACACATGGAGCAGAACAGAAGTCCCTGCTCCCCTTCAGCCTTTACAAGTCACAAGCTCTCGTGTTATCATGAGGAGCCACCAAAACTATGCAGAAGCTGAAGCCTGGGTTTTTCTGGTTTCAGTGCCATTAGCAGAGCAGAGCTGGCTAATGTGGAGATGCAGCCACAAGATAACTGCCAAGAATATCAAGTCACAGAGATTGAAAAAGGGGGAGGGGAAGGGTTAAATTTGTGGCATGAAGCATAAATTGGTTAGTGTGAAACCACTCCAGTTCAGGGCTCTCCTTGGGATTAGGCTGTGTCTGGCTCCACAGACCAAAGTTCCCTACATGGTCTGAAGCTGTGTGAAAGACCTGTGACTTGTTTGGAGCCCTACATTCCCTCAGGGGAACCCTCTGGTACCACCTTGGGACAGAAGTTCCAGTTGAGTCTACCCTAAAAGCAAACTTAGTGGACACAAATCCCATTCTGTGGATGGAAAGAGCATTCAGCAAATGAGAGAGTTCAGTCCATCACTCCTAAAAACAGTGTTGCTTCAAGCAAAAATGTAAAACAGATGCAACTACTAAAAGATTGGAAACTTACCACCCTCTACAGTGTCTCAGTTGACCTCACACGTTCCTTTAGTAATATTGCTGAAGGACCAAAAAATAGAAAGCAAATAAGTAAAAGGTTATAATGTTCTGCAGCTCCTGACCACAAAAAATATGAAAAGCTACCTTGTGGATCTCTGGAAATGGTCTTTGAATAGCTAAGATGTGCTGATTGATTAACTCATTTTTCAAGTACTCATTTTTCATTTCATCTCAAAAATAGCTAAATCAGACTATATTTTTAATCCATCACCTTTTCACCATCACCCCTGGCACAAGCCTCCTCTCTTGACCTTACCTTTTCAACTTCCTGCTGTGTGTTTAATGAAACAAAAACTGCCTGAGTTTCAAGCTCAGATCCAGTTCTTTC
>NW_008240221.1:9712790-9727145 GCF_000691975.1 Corvus brachyrhynchos
CCTATCACAGTCATCAGCTAGTTTCCTTAAAACCTCATCACATAATCAAAGGAGACCCTGGGGACAAGTGTCCTAACCCTGTACTGTCTGACAGATGGAAGATTCCATTCTTAAAAGTCCAAAGCTCAAGGCTGACATGAGTCCTTCAGGGAACAATGCTCATTTTTTCCAAGACAGTACCAACTCCAGGTCAACTATGGCACTAACTATAAAAAACTCGAAGACTTTTCCTGTTGCTCTGTCAATGCTCTTCAATGTTAACCTGGAGGGAGTACCCATTCCTGATACAATTGAACTAATCCTCAACAAAAGTGAACACATACATGCTATTTCATGAGCTGAACATTTAACCTCCTTCATTGCTGCCCAGATTACATTGTACAGAAATATCCAAGTTATTTGCGTTTAACCAGTTCCCCCTCCTAGTTCCTTCAATGCTCTAGATAAAAGCTAAAGAACAAACTGGTAACCCTTACTGGTGCAGCTACTTACCTCTAAAATTCAATAATTAATCCCAAGTGGATGACAAATACTATCCAATTTATTCTCTGCTTGGCTGCAGCTTGAAGGAGCATGGACTCTGAATTAGCGAACTCTTTGGGTTCAATCTGGAAAGCATATGTTTCCCTTCCATCATTCAATCCATCAAAATGCAAAAAAAGGCCTGGGAAAAGCACATGGCACATTTTGATATTGTTCATTAACATTAATGTCCTTGTTATAAAGATATGTTTTATTTGCAGGTAACAACAGCCTTATGGACATCTGGGAACACTTTGAATGATTGCCAAAAAAAAAGAAATTTGGGTCATAACTAATGATCAACATCCCCTTTTAATCCAATGAAGCCATCATAATGTGTCAGTCCTCTGGGGAAACAAGGACCTTTCACCTTGCTGGGGCCTGCTGAGGCCAGCAGTAGCTGTAAGCAACCTTTGCAAGTGGTCTTTTACTTTGGAGAGAAAAAATATGGAATCTATCCATCAACACACTCACTTCTGACACAGAATGCATAAAAGAAACTAATTCTGGTCAATGGGGTAGTGATGTTGCCTTGAAGTTAAGCCATGCATTATGGAGCTCCCACTTAGGGCTCTCCTGACACTACCATAGTTCTCCATGGCACCTGTGCTGGGTGGCCATTGCTTTAACACTGAGGAGCCTTTGGGGATAAAACTTCAGTAAAAATACGGAATTCTGACTCCCTAACACTGCTGCTCTCTGCCTGCCAAACCACTCAATGGGCCTCTACCATCCCAAAGAGCCCCTGTTGCCACCAGGCTCCATCAGACATTGTAGATGCCATACAGAGGCAGGTAAGTCTGGGGCAGACAGCCCACCCTGAGGGAAACTAGAGGTGTGAAGCACCTGTATGATGTGTTCAAGTGGACAATCCCCCAGCTTTGAAACAAAAATTTTGAAGATTTTCCTTGAAATAAAATCTGTATATTTTCATCAATGAACACTTCTTGCTCTCTGAAGTTTTATTTAAAAATCTGAAGAAACACCACAGTTACAAATCACCCCATACTGAACATGCATCTCATGGAGATGAGAAAGCCTTACTGAGACCACAGAAGTCCCAACTGCTTGCTGCCATTCCCTTGAATACTTTACAGCCATCCCCACAAATTAATGTATAAAGACACATCCCTGATGTCTCGGTGCACTTCACACTAAAGAAAGGAACAACTGTCCTACAGGTTCCCCAAAGGCTGGCAGAGCAAACACATCTATTTTGGCTTTTCCTGAGGCATCAGAGGAAAAGGTTAATTAAACACTGTGCCCTGTATTTCGTTGTGAGATTTTAGGTAACTGTATTCTGGCTTTTTTCACTGCCACTCAGAGTGCCTTCAGTGAACTATAATATTTAATCTTCAGTGTTGCTCCAACTGAAATGACTCCCCAGGTTTGTGTGAGAGCCTAATGTATATCTCAGATTGCTCCCTGGATAGTCCTTCATCTATCAAAGAAAGCAGCCGTGTGGTGAGAGCTTTCCTATTAACTCACCCTGAGAGGCGGGTACAGGCTTTTAAACCCCACATTTCTAAGTAGCTCAGTGCCCCTATTCCTGCTCCATCAGAGGACTTCCTGCTCTGTGATGTACTCACAGCCACCACAGGTCTGTGAGGTGAATCGGGGTTGTTGCTGCTGTTAGATACAAAAGAGATCTAAGCACACATATATTATATGTGTTGCTCAATGAGCAATTTAAGTCAAATACTGCTTCCAAAGCCTTTGCTTTGCTGAGGCTGCTCACATCCAGTCACAGATGTACCAAATTCCCTACAGGTGTGTGGCAAACAGGGCTGGAAATGCTTGTACCAGCAGAAGGAGGGATGTTGACCGTAGGCAGGAGTCCACCTCTCAGTAGCTGTGACCCCTCTCAACCACTGCTACAAATGCAGCCTTGGGGGCTTCCTCAGCATCGCTGGAGGTGCCTGGCAGGAGCTGGCAGTCCTGCTCACTGTCTCAAGCAGACAGAGCAACCTTACTTGTCCCGAGGCTTTCCAGCACCAACTGTTAAACTCACTGAGCATGTCTTAATTTTAATTACTGAAAATTAAACCAGCTTCCAACATTGTAAGTGATGATGTCTGCCTCAGCCTGCAGTGAGATGATGCAGAGACCTCAATGCACTTTTTCTGTCCCTTCCCAAGCTATCCCCAATTTATTGCCTTTCCAAATCAAGCAAGATGTTCACCATCCTGTCAGCACTGTGTGAGCTCACAGTGTTTTCAGGTAAGGGCTCCTTGCATCCCAAGAACAGCACAGTATGGGACTTTAATATTTGGAGGAAGGGATGAAGCATCAAGTGCTGAATTTGATGACTTTGGATTTGGTGTCATTTATTGATAGTGGCGCTTTCTAGCAGTCCCCTAAAACCAGCTGATTTGGAAAGAACATTCGCAGGCCTGCCCTCACACCCAAGGCACTTAACCAGTTGGCAGCCCTGTCCTCAGGACTATTACTGCTCTTAAACATGACAAGACTCCTGACCCAGGATATTGCATTTATTTACATCTCCTTTCCAAACTGAAGATGTTTCTGAGCTTTATTCTGTGCCTGGTTTGTGTTTCAGTTAGAAAGTCAGGAAATCAGTGGAAGAAATATTCAGCATTTGCAACACACAGCAGAGATGGGGGCCTGACTGAGAAAGGACAAGAAGCAGTAACAAAGCTGATATGTTCTTTAAAATCTCCCAGTTACCCTTCAAATCCCTGCCTTCACAACATGGTGACAGTTTGCCCACCACACATTTTCAGCACAAAAAAATCCCACAGGAAAAAATGAACAGTTGTATTAAATAGCTTCTCTGTGGAGAGAGGAAAAAATTTCAGACTGAGAAAAATCAATAAACTTTAAATCACTGCAGATAATTGCAAAATTATGTTTGCTTTATTTAAAGTCACTCCTATTTTTTTGGAAATTAGTTCTGCAAATGTTGCCTGTGGAGGAATAAGCTTCCCCATGAGCATCTCTGAGGATGATGGACGGGACTAGGAAAGAATGCACAATCATGTTTTCTTCCTCCCAGAGAGAGGGCATTAATCACATCTTCTTCCATAATCCTCCTTCCAAGGCCCCAGAAGGAAAGGGAAGAACCTGTCATAGATCTAAAATTGGACTTTTCTGGTCTTCAGCATGGTTCTTTCCATGGAGCCTGCAAGAAATCTGAATGCATCCCTTAACCATTCCTGAGGATAGCAGAGGAAACTGAGGCTGTATTCCTGAGCTGAGTTTATGCACAGACATGGTTCCTGTGCCCTTCCCCTTTCAGCACTTTTCCCTTTCCCTTTGGTCACTGCCACATGCATAGTTCAGAAAGAAAAGAGCATTTTAAAGCATTTTGCAACTGCCTTTGGCACCTTCCTTTTAAGGCCCTTGGGAGGTCTCCTTTTGGGAAAAGGCAGAGGTGGATGCAGGCCAACAGGCAACGCAAGGTCCTGTCAGAGAGGCCATTCTGCCTCTGTCCATGCAGGACAGATGGCAGGGCGTGTGGTCACATCGCCCCAAAAGGGATTGGTTTCTGAGTTAGATGACACTCTAAAGCAGGTTAGCATCTCCTCAGTGTCCCTAGTTGGAGTATTTGGACAAAAGATCAGCTCCAGTCCCAGGCTGAAGCAGCAGCATAGCCAGAGTAGTTTTCAAGACTAGAAGGAGGTAAAAGAAAGAGTGCAAGGAAGGTTTTGATCTGTAATATATTTGAATATTTTTAAGGTCTCTATTAACAACTGTAGTCTCCCTGCTGCGGCAATTGAGTGGAGGAAATAATAATTGAGATTGAAAGGCATTCACCATTCGACCTCTCACAACTCTGACATTCTTGAGTAGAATATGATTGGAATTGGGCACATCTGCTCTCAATAACAAATATAAAAAATGTCTTGCAGCTTTAAGGCCTGGAAACACATAGTTGGGTCAACAGAAATGCATAAATATGTATATCTGTAGACTCAATATAACTTTAAGGGTACAGTAATAACTCTGTGATCATAGCCACATTGTGTTTTGGAGGGTTTTATCTCCTGGAAGTGCCTGGGAAATGCATGGAGGTAGAAAGTCAATTCCCACTGTGCTTGGGCATGGCCATCTTCAGGTGACATGCAGGGGCAATAGCAAAGGTCATGCCCAGCTGATATCCCAGCCACCACCAAAGACAGAAGTGCAGACCAGAAGCAGAGCCCTCACACCTTCAGCCACCGGCCCCAGGGCTGGGGTTGGCTTTGTACAGAGACAGCCCTGCCAGACCAAGTCAATTTGCTGTGGGAAGCAGGTGTTGATACCAGGGAGAGCTGAAAACACATCCAGTGCTGGCTTGGCATAGGTTCTTCTGCACCTAACAATGCTGTGAGCCCCATGGCTCTGACATCTGACAGAGCAAGCCAGTCATGCTGAGGACAAGACTGTAACAAGCCAAAACATGGAGCATGTCCAGTCTCTCCAGATGCAGCTGCTCTACGAAGGACTGTGCTATGAATCAAACGGTGTTGCTGATTCATCCCATTCCCACTAGCACATGTGAGTCATCTGTCCACCCTGGACTGTTCACTGATGAAAAGTTTATTTTTAACAAGTACTGGTTAAAAATAAATGTAAACGTCATACAAATAAGTAAAGCACTCAGCCCCAAACTGGTATGAATGTGAAAAATTAGCTAGCTTGAATGCAACAGGAAACCTGAGAACTAGTCCTTCTCTTACACTGGCATAAATCAGGAATAACCCCACTGAGATCAGTTACTGTTTCTATAAGGAAGCATTTTTAAGGCTCTGATTGAGACCATGCTCCATTAACCTAGTAGGATGATCCCTTCAGAGGTTTTATTATTATCCAGTGCTCACAGAAAGCACTCTGACAGTAAGGGTTTAAATGCAGAGGTCATACCAACCCTAGTGCTGTAAAAGTTAGCAATCTAGTTTAAGCTTCTTGTTCAACCTCCCTCTAAAATAAAACGAGATAAATGGTCATGTCCAACCCATCCTACTATAGGCCTCAACAACTGGGAAAAACTCCCTTTGGACCTGCAAATATCTCTGCATTGACTGTAGACAAAATCTGAATAACTGACTGGGACTAGGCATCTGAATTTGGGCAGGATGAGCAGCACTTTAAGCGTCAACAGCAGACAGAAGAACTGAATCCTGCTCCTCTCAGCTCTAATGAGAAGTGCCCAATGGTTGAAATGACTGAGAATTTAAAAACTTTGTCTAAAAGAGGTTGCTAATAGAGCATATGGGTAAAAGTCTCTAGTCCAAGATGTGCAGCAACAAACCAAAAATCTTGCCAGGCCATCAGCTCTGGAAATAGCACATCAGGGGCCCCTATCCTATTGTGGCTTACAACTGTTAGGAAAGCTGCACAGTATCAGCCACTGGATTTAGCCTGCTTCAACAAAAAAACACGTTTGCACCACATGGAATCTGACAGTTGCCCTCCCTGGGTTTTGTCTTGGACACTGAGGTCCTTTTACATCTGAACAAACAGATGAGCAGAGCAGTGCGGGCACATGTGGTCTCCTACCCCAAGGGCAGACATCCTGAGATGTTCAGTGTAAGAAGCATGGAAGGGTGGGAGACAACTGAACAAGTCTGTTTAAAAATAAAATAAATAATCGGCACATACATACATTTGGATCACAGAAACAAGGCAGAAGCACCAATAATTTCCCTTGCACATTTGTAACAAGCAGATGGCATGTGGTAATTTTATGGTAGGACTTTGAAGTGACCTGCTCTTTCAAAACATGAGACTGAAACAACCTTTTAAGAGCAGAGCACTTCCTTCCTGATGTCTGTCGCGTGAGGCAGCAGGGAAAGATGTGCTCTCCTTCCTCACCGAGCATTAAAAAGGGCTCAGCTATGTTGTCGTTTGCCTTAAAGCATCAGTGGGGGGAGCTCTTCAGGGCAGGCACTATCTACTGTTCTGCCTGTGAGCTCTCTCTCCTCCCTGGGCATGGCAGCACCGCCACACTCACCCTCCTGCAATAACAACAGCAAACACCTCAATGTTTCCTGCAGACCCCAGCTACCACTGCTGCCTGCCCCAGGGAGCAGCACTCCCTCTTGTGCACCCACCTCTCCCACTATGCAGGTGGCCTGTCAGCTGTCCCTTCCCCTCCGAAGGGTGCTCCACACAATGTGCAGGGACATGGTCTTCCTTGGACCTGCACACAGGGATGCAGAGGTTCCCCTTACCAGCAGAGCAATGTCCAAAGAAGGATACTCAGCACATGGGAGCTACAGGATTGGAAAGGAGAAGGCTTGTGATATGGGCAAGGGTGGCCTCAGATGCCCTCAGTAACAGGCCACCCTTCTCTGGACAGGGCAAGGGCACACGACGGTTTGATGCATCCTACACGTGCAGCCATGGCAGGCAGTTACTGCGCATTTGTTTCACACTTGACAGAGTTTCTCCCTGTCAGACAAAGCCTTCCCATACTTTTTTGCTCCTGATGCCCTATGTGCAGATCCACAGGTGGCACTCAGACCTTCTCCTGATGCAATACTGCAGGTGAGTTTCACCCACAATGAATATGATTAGGAAAGCTTTTTAGCAACAGAAATCAAACCCCTCTCCAGCCTACAAGGTGGTCAGTAAAGGCATATGTCCTTGATTTGCAGTAGACCAAAGCATTAATTTGCTGGTGTTAATTATTTAATGCAATATTTTGTCCTTAGTAGCCTACAAAGAGTAATAGGCAGTAACTGCAACTTAAAAGGGGCAACTTCGGGTGCAGAAAAAATGTTCTTTATGAAGCATTTCCTGAGTCCTTATGAGTGCCTTATCAGACCAGCATCTTCCACTGTTATTTACATTTTATCTTCTTTAAGAACACTTGTGGTATGGACTGAGTCATCAATAAGGGAACAACATGAAAGGAGGGATGAAAAATAAGCTGTCTTAAGAGCACTACTCTGCAGGAAACTTATTAGCATTTATTGTGCAGTATCAGGTTACCAGAGTTGAATGGAAAGAACAGAGTTTATTTAAGTGGCACAAAGCACAACTCTCTGGAAGTCACATTCAGTATTTCAAAAGTACATGATGGAAAAGGACATAAGAGAAATCTCTTCGATTTTGCAGAAGCCAATAACAGGTACAAGTTGTGGGGGTGGCTATTAAGGCTCACAAGAGGCTTAAGAAACAGCTCTTGGATAAGGGAAATGCCACAGAATTAGGGAAGAAGGTGTAATTTACAGTGGGGGAAGTCCCAGAGCTATCACATTCATAACCTACTTGCACAAAGCCTACATCTTGTCGTTCTCCCACTACTCCCCCACCCCCAAATAAGCAAAGGAGACATACTTAAGAAGCAGCTCAGTAGATTTCCGAAACTTATTCCTGCATCTGGAAGACTCCTGAGCTTTTTCAATGGCCAAGTCACAAACCTCACTCCCACATTAACAGACTGATTGCTACTGAGGCGGACTGCAGGAAAACCTTCGAAGCCTCTCATTAGGAGTAGAGAAGGATATATATTTGCAGATGACATGCATGTGCTGCCATAAGCAAGGCATACAACTAGAAATTAGGCCAGATTTACAGTTTTGAGCCCTCCTTGAGCTTGGATAATGATAAAATGAGCACAGCTGACATTTCATTCCAAGAAAGCAAAAATATATGCAGAGAGAAGACTTCACCTTGATGCAGGAGAACATCTTATTCGTCCCTGACTGCATTCTCTCAAGGCAGAAGGTCATGATCTGAACTTCCATTAAGGCTGTTCAAAAATGCATCAAAGGTTCGACGGATAAAAGAATGTTATTTTCCAAAACCGCTGGGACACTTCCTGTCAGTTCACATAATTGAGTATTACAGTATTTAAATTACAAATTGAAGATTATTTTTACAGGTGTCATTTTAAATATAATATGAAATTTCTTGACATTACCTCAGCCATGCTACACAACCCAGCTGCGCTCGGACTTGCATGTGTGATGCACATGGCTGAAATTTTGTCATATTACATCATGGGCTACAAAAACACACAGTATAAATAGACGATGTAATATTTGAGAGAGCAAAAACATATAGTGCTGGCCTGGCTTTATGAAACCCCAGATCTAAAACGGACGTGGAAATGTAAACTGTTATTAAAGTTCAGATCAAAACTCTTTCCAAAGGGTCAGGCAGAAGCGGGGGTCACACAGACGGAGCTCGGTTGCCCTCCAGTGGGCTCCCACCGCCCCTGCCTCCCTCCCCATCCCAACCTGTCCCAGGCAGGAAAACCACGGCTTCCAAAGCTGAACAAACCAGACAGCTGTAGCCCATGGGAAAGACACACACTGTTCACACTGGCAGATCTGCAGGCCAACAAGGAAAACGTTAAATTAATTAAGAAAGAGATATTTAGGAATCCTCTTGGCTTTCTATCCATAATTTGGCGTTAGCGGCTGCAAAGAATTTGCTTTCAACTGTCCTAATTTAATGTGGCTTTCTAAAATGCTATTATCTCCATTCTGTAATTTGTTATTTCATTTTTATGGTTTCCAGAAAATGCTACGTCTGGAAAGGAAAATTCCACCTTCTCTTATACTCTGTTGTGACTTGCAATTTGCTTTCATTCTGCATGAAAATCTCCATTCCCATCGAAGAATTCTAAGCAAAACAAGAAAAAATAAAGAAAACAAACTGTCAGCAACTTCCTAATGTTGTTAACACAAAAAATGTCAACAATCCTCACTAGACAAATTAAAGCTCTCCTGCCCTTTTGCTACCCTCTTCCTAAAGCAACCAACATGAAGCTTTAAGCCGATTCCAACCCTTTTAAGCAGTTCCAGATCCAATACACAGTGACCACAAACTATGTTGGGTGCCTGGGCAGTAACTCACAGCAATTGCCAAACTCAGGAGCGAGGAGATGACATTCCATCTGTAGGCTTGTCCACACAGTAAGAATAAGAGACTGATAATTGTAAGATTAATGGAGCAATTTTTGTTTCCTTTATGGCTGTGATGCTTCACAAAAAAAAAGAGCACAGTTTCAGTGATTCAAAGAATAGATTTGGGAATAGGTCCAAGGAATAGATTCAAGGGATAGTGGAAAAGGCATTAACATATTTTAAATCAACTTTGACAAGCTAAAATTTCAATGCACATGTAACTATTAAAGTGAAGGATCATAGCAAAATGACCACCTCTATCTCTTAAGACAAAGCATTACACCTTTTCTTTACCAATATCAGTGCAAACCTTCTTATTACCTTCACTTCATATGTCTGTTTTCCTTCTTTCATCCTACAAAGAGGTATAAAATAATTAATCAATTAATTAATTTAAAGTTTCGATTTCTCTTCCTTTGTTCTTTTGGGTCATTGTTTTCGAAAAAAGCAGAAGCACTTAAGTAAAATGGGAAAATAAGATCTTCCAATGTTCCTATTCTACGCTGAAAGACCTTTTCAAGAAATACAGCACGGTTTGGTGTTAGGCAATTCGGGTTGTCTCATTGAACAGCGTTTACTGTTTAATTGGAGACAGAAATAAAAACAATACAAAAATAAGAGAGTGGAAGTGTTTCTTGTTGTGAAAGAAGGTAAATTGAGGCTGCCACAGATCTAACCTGGAAAACAAGCACACTGAGATGGCACACCCACCTGGCCATATGTGGGGGTCACGAGGGCACAGCCTGATCCAGACGGAAACAGGAGAGGGAGCTCTCACCCAGTCTGTCGAGACAGGAAGGTGCTCCCAGGTACTGTGCTCCAGGCTGAAAAAACGGGCCATGAACCCCTGTAGGATAGGGGTTCACTATTTATAAATATAATATAAATATTATTATATACATGATATAAATATTATATATATATATATATATATAACCCCTTCACTGTTTTTATCTAAGAAGTCAAGCACTGGTTTTCTAGGTTTAAAGTTTCATTATGGGCAGGTAACTACTGATGTCAACATTTAAGAGCTCTGTGGATCCTACCCCAAAGAATGCAAAATTTTGTGGGTTTTTTGGGGGGTTGTTTTGTTGGGGTTTTTTTTCAGGGCTTCCTAACATTGATTCACTGGAGCTGAATTTGACCTCAGTAATGTTTGGTTTGTTCACATCTGAAATTCAAAGTCAAAATTACCAAGGAATGGGAGCTCACATGGATGAAACCCAAAAAAAATGTTTGTAGGAACCTCTGAGAAATGGAAGTACTGTGTTCACATAGTTCTAATTATAACACTGCATTCGTAGGATTCATATGAGCTAGGACCCGTGGAAGAGAAACATGAAGGGAAGCTGATTTAAAGGGAAGGCAAAATACCCTATGGAATTTGGATTGGAATCTTCTAATGTGAAGGAAATCTGCTGCAGAAAAGTAGGAACTACTTAAAAAACAGCTGGAGAGACCACAAGTGAAATTCATCCTGGTTATAATCTAAACACAGAAAAGGGCAACAAAGGCCAGTTTGGTTAAGCAAGGATATAAAGTCTTATACATCGTGTGCAAAAAGCCTAATAATGGGGTTTTAAAATATAAATAACATGAGGAACTACATAAAAAGTAGACAGAAGCTAGTTAAAATGAATAATTAAGAGATGAAGGGGTTCTAATGAAAAGTAAACCATTAAGAATACTTTAGTTAATCATCAAAGCTTTTTGCATATGCCCATGGCAAAGAAAAGTGAAGACAGAAAATGACCATTTTAATTTATAGAGAAAAAGATGATGGATTAGACCCACTCTTCATGTTGAAATGGTGTTGCTCCTGATTTAAAGCAGAGTAGAGCTTTCAATATTTTCTCTCACCGATCCTTTTGTTTTCTGCTCATAGTATGAGGGATTCATCTCATCACACCATATCCATGTAGAAAAGGGACAGGCTGTCCACTCACTCAGGCACCACCAACAGTCAGTGAGGTGGACACTAAAGCTAAGGTCTCCCACCATGAGCTATGAGAAAGTCCAGGTGACTAAAGTTGGGTGTGAGGACATGGCTCTGCATCTTCACAGGCACAGTTTTTATCTAGCTTTTGAGGAAATAATTAATGACTTGAAATTAATGAACCTTACTGGTTTACAGAAGCCATGGGCACCACAGCTTCAAAGTAGCAAATTGCAATTGCTAAAGTAATAGCAAATTTTGTCCCCAGATTAAAAAAATATATATTTTCTGCCCATAAATGGCATCCTTCCATGTCAAACTGATGAATTTCATCTGTGAGTCATTTTTCATGGAATGGTAATGTTACAAGGGGTAAAAGGCTCGTTAAACTGCAGACATATTTGAACAGCATAGCTGGAGGGAGGCTGCTGGCTGGTGTCTTTGCAGTTGCACTGGTTAGTTCTGGAGCTCTCCCTTATTTTTATTTTCAGCTGTTCAGTGTTATGCCTTCCCACAATGCCACTTGCCTGCATTTCAAAGAGTAATATTTTTTTTTATTTCAAAGAGTACTAATCTTTGCACAGCAAATATCAACCTGCAGTTCTTTCTTCTTGTATTTCAGAAGCACATCAATGAATTACATGAGGTGTAACCTACTTGATTTGCAAGGAGGTCCTTGCACTGATCTGCTCAGAAACCACATCAGGGAGTAAAAAGTTTCACGACACAGAACTAGGGCCTTTTTTTAAATTAAATTTCTCTATTTCATTTTAGTGACATAATTGAATGCTTTTTGAAAGGAAAATTGCATAGGGTTTCACTTGTGCTCCAATACAAACTCCATTCTGCAGGAAAGGCCTTCTGGTTTACAGCACGCAAAAAAATTTTTTTAAAGGTAGCAACACTTGAGATTTTTCATATAGTCATAGCATGGTTTGGGTTTGAAGGGACTTTAAAGATCATCTCGTTCCAACCCTTCTCCATTGGGAGGGGCACCCACCACTAGAACAGGTTGTTCAAAGCTCCATCCAGCCTGGCCTTGAACATTTCCAGGGATGGGGCATCCATAACTTCTCTAGGGAACCTGTGCCTGAGCCTCATCACCCTTAAATGGGAGTGCACCCCTCTGTGGACCTGTGAAATCCTGGCTTTCAGTGAAATGGCATTTAGCAGGATGCCCACAGTTGGGGTGTGGCAGAGTTGTCTGCTCAGTGTGGGGAGGAGGCGTTTTCCCATGCACTGTAGAAAATGTACCACAGAGATGCTCAGAATGTTGTCCAACATAACTACGGGCAATTTTTGTGAAGACTTATTTGTAAGAATTCTAGCCAAGTTCCTGCTGGTCTAGCTGAGAAGCTTCCTGAAGGCTCAGCAGTGTTCCTGGATGGTGTTTTTTGAAATACAGTAATATTGAAACAATGACTGAAATCGATTAACACAAAATTGTCTTATTCTACATGAGGGTGTCCATATCAAATAGTAATAAATGTTGCTTAATAAGTACTTGCTATCAAGATCCTCTTACAAATTCATCTGAAGCAAAGAGAGAACAAAAGTGGTTTCACAAAAGCCCTCCCTCATGAACTACTAAAACGAAATTATTTTCTTCCACTGAAGCAAGAGGTTTGAGAGTTCCTACTGTATTTGGTCAATCCAGAAGTCCTCAAAGGTTCCTATCACAAAGCACAGAGAAGGGAAAGGTCCTAACTACAAAGGCAATTCTTGTTCTAGAAGAATATAAGAAACAGGATTTTCTGTTAGAAAAGCCCCAATTCAGAGTATTCGCTCCTAAGTTACAAATCAGCTGATGATTTTCTCAAAAGCTGGATGCCATTTGAGTGAATAAATCAAATGGGATACAGCAGTGGTGTTTTCAGTCCTGTAGCTACACATTCAAATGCACAGTTTGCATTAGAAAATCTAGTAAAAGATTCTTCAGGTGCTGTACAATTTTTTTTTTTTTTTAACAGGAGACTTTTTTGTATTTTTTTTGAGTAGTCATTAATCAGAGCAATGGAGAGGAAAAAGAAACACCAGAAATGGAATATCACTTAACAAGCCTGCAATTAGCAGACTAACGAGTTTGTTATTTTTGTACTTTTTCCCACTGTATGACCTAATGGAATAGCAGCAAGCACTGAACACGCCACAGCTCTAGCATGAGCATCGTGGTCTTTTGTGATCTGTACAACTGTACTGGAAGTCCCTGTGAATTTAGCTGTTGTAGAGCTAAAATGCACTTGATGTCTTGTCCATCTCAATTAATCATGATTCATATGTCAAGAGCTCAAGTATTGATGAAGACAGCATATGAGAAGTCATGTGCTTGGACATGTTCCAGTGTTTAAGCATAATAGGAATTGTAAGGAATTTAGTCCTATCTTGATATTTGAAGAACAATGCAAATAATATCAGATTTCAGATCCCTAAGAAATGCTTAACACAGAGCCAAACCAGAAAAATGTACAGGTGTCTTTTCCTGATCATTTCCAAAACCTTCCTGTCCCTCTATATTCCAAGTTTTTGCTCATTTGAGAAAAAAGGGGGAGTGAGAAAGCTTTTTGATTAGCAAAACTGAGTTGTGCAACAATGCAAAGGAAAGGTCAGAGTTCAGAGTCGACATGCTGGATTGCTTGTCTCCCTCAGTCCAATTCACTAAATCAGCAGCACTGAATTGCTATGATGACAGGAAGAATTTGGAAGGGGAGGAAGGTTGTGCTAGTATTGAAGACAAAAAAACAAATCTGTAAAATTATTGTCTTACTCTCTTTCCAAAGACAGAAGAATCTGTGCGTTAAAAGAATTTATAACTTTTCACTGAAAAAGGATGAATGTGTGCTTTAAGTGTCAACTATGAATACACATTGTTAAGCTCCATTTGATTCTAACCCAAAATCTGTATCAGATAGAAAACCTTTCCCAGCAATAAAATGCTTCTTCCATAAAATGTTCATTAAAACAAGAAAATATTCTCCCTGAATGTTTGTGATCCAAAGAGCACTTGCCACAACACCAACTAAATATTGACTCTTT
>NW_008240221.1:9727218-9755635 GCF_000691975.1 Corvus brachyrhynchos
CCCAGATTACCAAAAGTACTTATACACTTAGCTTGCATTCAAAATTAGAAGCTTAAATCCTCCTGGGACCCTGGACTCATAAAAAAAAAAGTCTGAAAAATAATTCTTACTGTGATAACAGATTGTATCATGTGATTAAGGCATACTCTATTGAGAAAAGAAATGCTATCTCACTGAGAAATTAGCAGAGTAATTTAAACACAAAAAGACTGAGTCTAAATGTCATTCCTTCAATTATTTCAATTTTTAAAAGCCTCAGCAGCCATCAAGTGCCAAAGTGCTGTAGTAATTGTATCATGTCTAAATCCTTGAAAATATTAGGTACAATTTACAAAAGCTTTCTAATCTCACAGCTAAACTACACACTCTGAGCTCTTAACAGCAACACCCACTGGACCTAAAAGGCAGACTCCTGACTCAGAAAGAGTTAAGTTAGGAAATGAGCTTTAGCAGAAACAAGGAGTTTTCTCTGGAACTTCAGAATTAGTCATCCATGCACTGTTGGATCTTCATCCATGGATCTCAGGCTACAGTAGGTTTCCATACACCTGGTCATACATGAGGAAGAGGTGGAGGCAGGGGCATGGTTCAGTGGCCCTTCATTCAAAACTTCCAGATAGTTACCTGCTTCTCCAAAAAGCACCTGGTGCAGGAGAAACTGCAGTGTAAGTGGTCTCATCCTTCTCCCAAAGGTGAGCCAACAGACAGCAAAGAGTTCAAGGCCTCCCTTGGTGGAGTAGGGGCTGGTCAGGCTTTGATCCTATAGAACCACTCCTGTAAGTCCATCCTACAGTCAGAGGGTGTACCGGTGTGAAAGGGGACAAACTGGGCTGGGGAACAGCATCAGAGAAGAGTCTCTGGCATAACAGCTGTATGAGGACTGAAACAATTCCTGAGATTTAGGTATCTATGCCCACCTATTTCCCCAGGCTGGGAAGTCTGAAGGCTGATTAAAGTGACTTGAGACCTCTGAGAGAAGCACCTAATTCTGATTTCAGCAGTGATAACTCCCTGGGTATTTCTCGTTTGGGTGTTGAAGACCCTCAGCTCTCAGAAACCACACATGCTGGCTGTGATTTACCCTATTAATTTTAAACCCTTTAAAGTTATGTGCCGAGTCTAAACTAGCCCCTGATCTCCCTTCTGATGTCCATGTGAAGAGATAAATCTGTCCAGGGAGGAATTCACTCCATTCATCCTAGACAATTCTCTTAATTTATTTTGTAAGAAATGGCTTTGCAGGAGGGAGGCCCTGTCTGTTAGTACTCTTTCAGCTCCCGCAGATCTCTGAATATGACTACTGAAAATATATCCAGCTACTGAATGCACAAAGATGCTTTTGAACCTCAAGATTTTTTTTCTCACCATCAGCATCTTCTCAGTGTAGTCCCACATCTGAGCACACCTTGCTTGTAAATCAGCAGATTGAACACTTTTTAACTGTTTTTTTTTCTCATAGTTCAAGAGGTAAATATATTTTTATTCTATCTATAAGTATCTATCGAGCTTTTACCACCAATGAAAAATCATTACTTGACAAGAAAACTATTTTTTAAACAATTTGTTGTCTTTCCTTTTTTTCCACAGCAAAGAGAAGATTTAGAAAGTTAGAGATGCTCATCTCCCCAAAGTTACTTAAAAAACAAATGAACACACAAAAAAAAATGTTTGAGAAAAAAAAAAGCTAAATTGCAATTGCGATACAAGGGATAATCCAAGCAGCATTTTCAATGCAAACCTTGACAACTCTGTGTTGTCCTACAGAACAATCTTTTCTTATGTATGCAGCTGATATGCAATTCAATGTGTCATTTTTTTGGATGTGATAGCAAGAAATTCCAGGAATCGTTCAGCCAAAGGTAACTGTAAGTACAATATGATGTGTGGGTATAAAAACTGAAACCCCTCATTTTGTGAAGCACTTCACAGAAGACTTGAAAAATCCACCTATCATTAGAGCCAAATTCCAACCTCAGATCCACACTTGGGGCTCTCATTAAAGGCTCTGGGAGCCAGAAGTACTTTGTTGAGGGCAGACTTCAACCGATTTTGGTATTTATTCTTACAGAGCAACTCTACTGAAGCCTTGATTAGCCAAATGGAACAGAGACATGAAAGTAGTTTAGATTAACAGGGTTTGGATAAGTAGGAGAGGTTTTAGTGTTGTGTTATGTGCTTTAATAGATGTGACCTTAGGCCACAAATCAGCGAGGCTCCTGGGCACATGCATAACTTTAACCATATGAGTAGCTGAGTGCAGTCAGCAGAACTATTTGAGCTCTTAAATGGGGGCCTATGTGTAAGTTCAAGGGAAAATAGTCCCTGATTTTGAATAAAAGGAGGACAGAGGCAAGTAAGGATTGTGTTTTACTCTGGTTTATTTTTCTCTTAACACAAGCTTAAAGCAAGCAGCCTGAGAGAGGGACTGCTTATTTGCGAACACGTGACCCATTCATGCCAGCCAAGTGAATGGAGCTAAACCAACCAGCTTTGGGTACAGGTGAGAAAAATCTCAGACAGCAACAGCTCAAAATCCCTGCTAAAAGAGCTTAGGGAAGGAATCCCAGCAGGTCTGGAAGTCTGTGCTGAACTGCAAGAGAAAGCTAATACTCCTTCTCCTTAACTTCCAGATCAAAATAGTGAATCCACACTGATTTTTTTGTCCCAGTTTTCAAGGAAAATTAGGCTATTGGAGGATCTGTTTGTGTTCCAATCTCACTCCAATAACTTTTTCACCAAGCTGTAGAGATGGCAACAAGCCGTGAAATCCTGACAGTTTCACAACGAAGTCAAATGCTGTGGTGATGGGACAATAAAGGAGTTAGGATAGCTTTGCAATTTAGTTGGTTTGTACAGTGTTTTATACTAAAAATACCACACTTGTCTAGCCCATTATAAAACATTGAGGAGCAGTAGTTATGTGCTAGCAAAGGCACATGATAACCCTATGAAATCTAGAAAGGGGATAGAACACAGAGCTACAACAAATTGAGCCTCCCCCAAAACTAACTGGGACTTTTTCCCTCTATCGATTAATACTAAAGTTTCCTGCTTAATCACCCAGATTATTCACACTGATCGTCTAACACGTTTCATAGGTAAAAGTAGAAGATCTGTGTGCTGCTTCACAGCAGAGTGCAGAGTAGTTCACTCCTCCCCAAACCACACCATGGTTCTCTACCCGTACACAGCACTTGAAAGCTCATATGTGAGCCAGGAGAGTCTGTCACACTGGCATGAGGCTAGGGTTTACAGGATGAATAATCTTGATCCAGGTTTTTCAACTTCATCTGATTAGTAAGAGGGAAAGAGCTGAAAGTAAAAAAGAAAGAAAAAAAAAAGCTCCTTGTGGATGTTTCCATTTGCTAACAAAGTAGGTATGTGCGCAAACCAGCACATCTGAAGTTTGGAGAGGTGGATTTTTTTTTCTGTTGTATTCTTCCAGTCATACCAATGTTTTATTAGCAATTTTTTTAATAAAGGCTCTGGGAAAAAATAAAAAAGACGACTCCAATATCAATCTATTTTAGAAGAATAAACATCTGGCTTATGGGGCACATGCATCAAGCTTGGTTCAGCTGCATGACAGCAGCATGGTCAATCTGCCTTTTCAATCTTAACTCCCACTGTGGGGCTATTACTGAAAAGGAACTGGGAGGAAAGGCCGTTACTTTATGAAGGGAAATAATACTGTACGATTTAACAAATATGGGGAGACAGCAGATAAAAAGGAAGTCCTTTTGTTAAATACCCATGACTTGAGCTCCTATATCCCTATATAAGGACCTTTCCTTGAAACAAAGTCATGTCAAGGGAATTGGGAGCACTGCAGTGAAAGCAAGTCAGTTGGGGGATGTGACAAATTCGTGTTGGTAACAACAGAACCATAACAGAGACAGGCAATGCATGCCCTGTCTGTGTGCAGGCTGAATCCCTCATGCCTTCAGCAAAAACTCAGTAGGAAAACATGCAGGAAAGCTTCTTGCTTGAGCTAAGATGAAAACTGTAAAATATCCAGTGCAAATAAAAGCTCCTAGGGCTTGAATGAAGAGATAATGAACTAAAAAGGCATTAATGTGAAGATAGCAGAGATGAAGAGGAAAAGCAGATGGAGGTAAGTACAGGTAACATAAGCACCCCAAAAAACAACGGTACTCAAACACTGAACTATTTTATCCCTGCACTGCTTTTATTTCAGGCCATCATTCTGCCACTGAGCTGAAACATCTGGATAATCTGTCATAGGTGAGCTGTAAGTCTGTTGCAGGTTTGCAGCCCTGTGTCATGTGCTGGGGGATAAAACAACCATGTCCACCCGTTTGTTACCTCTGTCCCCTGTCGCTGTTCCCCTTGGGGCTATTTATGTTACTGATTCTGACCCATGTTTTGGGGAGAGTGGTAATGAAAGAAGCAAGAATAATGTCCTCCAGAAGTCCTCCCAGGGTGCTGCAAAAGCAGTGCTCTGGGGGAAAGCAGGAAGGATGGAGGCATGAAAACAACACTAACCCAAAAGCCATTTGTGTGAAAGGTTGGAAAAGCAGCTCGTGACTATTGTCAAAGAAATTTTTGTGATTATCTAAGAACAAAGGGTTTCAATTTCTTTGTCTTATGTATCAGACAGTACTTTGTGATGGAGAACATTGGTTGGGAAAGTGATAGAAAGTGATTTTTTTTTTCTCCTTGGGTTTCTAAATTGGGATCTTGCGCAGTAATATTTTCAAATTTTATGGGGAATCTGATTCTTTTATCCGACTTTCTTTTGCTGCTGACAACACTTCACAGAAGAGTCACATATAAATGCAGGAAATTGACCACCAACACTGCAAACCAAATAGCTCCTAATTAGATCTTGGTATAGCCCCACAGAAAATTAGTCAATTATTGGTCCATATAATTCTGTGACTCTATCTAAATGGGAAAGTCTCTTAGCTCAAGCATTTATCTTTCAGTTAGGAGAAAATACAGCATATATATATATATATATATATATACACACACATATATAATGGCTGGAGCACCTCTCCTATGAAGACAGGCCAGGAAATTTTGAGCTGCTCAGCCTGGAGACAAGAAAGCTCTGTGGAGACCTTAGATAGTCTTTCAGTATTCAAAGTGACTGCAAAGGAGCTGGAGAGGGACTTTTTACAATGGCTCTTAGTGATAGGGCAAGGGGGAATGGTTTCAAACTGAAAGACAACAGGTTTGGATTAGATATTAGGAAGAAATTCTTTACTGTGAGATTGTGAGGCACTGGAACAGGTTGCCCAGAGAAGCTGTGGCTGCCCCATTCCTGGAAGTGTTCAAGGACAAATGATCTCTGAGGTCCCTTCCAACCCAAACCATTATATAATTCTATGATTTTTATATTTAGATATATATATACACATATATATATATAAATAGAAAGAAGTACAGATATAATTTAAACAGGGTTTAGGAAACTGAAGGGTTAATGAATAGGATAGTATATCAGAAAACATGCCAGTTTCAATGATGTTTTATGATTCTTGCACAACATGCAAGGTCCCAGACCTTCAGGCTACACCTGTAAAATTTTATACTTTAAATGTACCCTGGATTGTGTTCTAGCTCAGGAGCCAACTGGCATGGGCTGTTCCACATCCATTTTATCCAAATCTTCTGCCCTCCACATCAGGATGGCTGCAAGCAAACTGTCTGCTGGGAATAATCCTGTCTTAAATCCCAGCATTCCTGGGCATTGCTCAGGATAATGCTGGTAGGCATGGGCTAAAAGCCTGTCCCAGACTGCTCTGAGGAGCACAATAAATGATAAAGTTCCTGGGTTCAGGGAATGTTCCTAGCATGGTTTGTTTTACTAGTATAGACATATCCAAGGAAAGCCCAAATTCAAGACCTTACGTAACTTTACTGGATACAGCAGTTTCTAAGAAATGGAATATCATAAGAATCTGGAATTTCACACTGAAAATTGTGCAGTTTCCCTGGGGCTTTTATGATCTTCAGAACAAAAACTGGTTGCACTTTAATGACAAATGCCCGCAGGATCAAAGCACATCAATTTTTTTAGCACCATGCTTCATGCACTTAGCACTGCACGTCACTGACCTGTGAGAGTGCAACATGTGTAGCCAAACCATAGTTCTTAAACTGGCCATTAATTTCCAGCATAAATGTACAGCTGAGTTCTTCAGTTCTCTCTGGAGGAAGTGCCACCAAATTCATTTTATGGGAGGAGAAACTAAAGAACACACAAAACCTTGTGTGCAGGAAATTGGAGACTTTGCCTCAATCCCCAGTTCCAGCTGAGTCTCCGAAATAACCCTGTTACCTTCAAAAGTGTAATCCATGTCACGTACCTAGAGCATGTTAAACCTGGAAGCAGAAATGACAGGTCTCAAGTCAGAGCCTTAACCATAGGGCAAACTTCCTGTTATCTTACTCTCCCAGAGAGTCTTAAAAAGAAAGCAGGTATCACAAGTATTTTGCAAGCCAATGTTAAAACACCAATATTTCCAGTGTTTTGTACAACTGCAGCAATGGCCCAGAACTGTTTTCAGTTCCTGTCAACTCCCATGAAAAGAATGGCACTGTGGAAACTAAGTCCTGCACACCCAGTGTGAAAGTCAGACTCCACATGCAGGATCTTTCCCAAATGAAGCCCTGTTCTGCCACCTCTCATCCATCTCACCCAAGAACACACAAGTAATATTTGTTATCCTCCTTTTCAGCCTGCACAACTGTTTTTTCTGGCTTCTATCCACAAAGGGAAATATATAACAAAGGAAAAGTCAAGGATGGATTATAGCTCAGAAAGAGATTTAATGACAAGCACATTGCATTCTTTCTTTTACTTTTATATTTCATTTTACCAGTTTCATTACAGCATTCTGCTAGGTGACATATTGGACTTTGTTTGATACAAATAGCCAAAACCTGTGATGTGCTCCTGCAGTACTGTACTGCTCCAATACCTCTCAGTGATTTCCCCTCCCTACCCTCCCTTATTGTTTCAAGCTGATCTTCAAAAGAAATGTCCAAACTTTATAAAAGAGTTTGTGCTTTTTGTTAAAAGCTGATTTTAAAATCCATTTTCTCTTCTTTTCTCACATGCCAAATGCACTTGGACGTGTGAACATACTAGTGGGTCACATTAGTTTACAGGAAAGGTAAAGAAATGAGATGTTACTGAGTTTCTAGGAAAGATTAGTACATCCTGCCTGGGAGGCTGTTTTTTTTCATGGAAACTAGGACTATAGACTATTCTCGTGCATCTCCTTACATCATTTGATCATTAAAGTGAGATATCTAAATTGGAGCCTATTTTTCATCTATAACCAACAGATGCAGACAGACACGCTCATTGCCTCTATAGGGAGCTGAGGAGTAAGAACCCTTAGGCAAGTTGGTCTGGTGCCTAAAGTTAGATGGAATGAATCCAAGCTGAAGGTCTTCATCTTGCAGATTGTATTATTTTAATATGATTAAAGCATCTAAGTCATAGGAGATGTATTTTTTTCCTGACAATAGGAAAAAAATATGGGAAGAAAAAAAATGTGATCTTTTGCAATATAAACAAGGGGACATGGAAGAAAAGCTCATAAAATCCTGGTGGCACCATCACAAGAGCATTGATAAAGAGGCAAAAATTTATTTTTTTTTACAAATAAGGTGGGGAAAAAAACTCTAAGAACATTTAGGAGTTTGGAAAGTCCATATCTATTAAAAGATAAAACTTCACCAGTGAGCTGTGCTACTCAGTTACAATGAGATATAGTACTTACAATCTTTCAGTAACAGATTTCTAGCATTGTCACCAACACAAATGGAGATTCTGGGCTTTAAACAACTCCTCTGGTTGTAACTAGATATATGCAGACTAAGGGAGGTGCCACTATACAATGGGATACCTTTGACTGATCTTAACAGAGAAAACAATGCCCTCACCATGGCACAACTGGGCTGGATATCTGCCTCAGACAGATTCTCCAGGTCAGCTGGAGATTTCTGCACTTAGTGATGGGACCACGTTGGGGGATTTTACAGCCCAAATGATTCTGGTCAGACTAAATTTTCCTTATAAATGTGTGAAAATCCACTTTCCCCTATCCCAAGCTTTTCTCCCACTGATATCAAGAGGAAAGAAAGATGGAAGTAGTACTGAGGCAATGCAGATGAAGCCACAGAGAGATATAAATGAAAGCACTAAGCACTAAGGATTTTCTTTTCTTATCAATTTTCATGAAGCATTACTGAATCCACCCATGTCTTTTATAAACCACTGTGAATTGATTAACAGTGAGGTTTGGATCCTTAGGACAGAGCCATCATACAATGCCTCAATTTATAGTAAACTGCTTAAGCAGTAAACTGCTTAATTAGGTTCAACTAATTAAAACTACACTGCAGCATAGTGGGAGTTAGGTAGGAGGTTAGCATCTCTCACACAGGAAACAAAAATTGGACAGGGGACACCTGTGAAGATACTGGTCAAAGCATGAGTCAAGAAAAGTGAGTTATGTATGTATGACATTAGGTTCAGACAACCACTCTCATTACCAGATATTGCCATAGGTAATCTCATCTTTCTTGCCCACACATGCACTTTCTTTCCCATAATACACCCACGCCTGTATGATTTCCTCTTCTTGAGAAGTATTGTGGGAGAAGTTTCCTTCAAATTGTCACTTTAGTGAAGGATTCCTTCAGATCCCAGGTAAGAGGCAACATGGCTTCACTAAGGGCAAATCACACCTGACAAATTGGGTGGTCTTCTATGATGGGGATGGAGTGTTGGTGGATAAGGGAAGAGAAACTAAGGTCACTTACCTCACTTTGCACAAAGTATTTGGCACCACTACACACAATATCCTTGTCTCTGCATCGGGGAGGCATGGATTTGCAAGGTGGACCCTGCTGAGAAGGAATTGGCTGGATGGTTGCAGTCAAAGAGTTGCAGTAACAGCTCAGAGCTCAAGTGGAGATCAGTGATGAGTTGTTCCTCAGGGGTCGGTGTTGGGACTGCCTCTGTTTAACATCATTGTTGGAGATGTGGACAATGGGATTGACTTCACCCACAAGGTTGTTGCCATCAAACTGTGTGGTGCAGTCAACACACTGGAGGGAAGGGATGCCATCCAGAGGGATCTTCTCGGGTTTGAGAGGACCATGAGAACTTCATGAATTTGTGCCAGACCAGATGAAAGGTACTGGACACAGAAAGCCAACTATATCCTGGGCTGCAACATGGCCAGCAGGTCAAGGGAATGATTTTTCCCCTCTACTCCACTCTTATGAGATTCCATCTGGAGTGCTGCATCCATCTCTGGGACCCACAACCCAAGAAGGATGCGGACTTGTTGGAGTAAGTCCAGAGGAGGTCACAAAGATTATCAGAGGGCTGGAGCATCTCTCCTTTGAAGACAGGCTGAGAGAGTTTGGGCTGTTCAGCCTGGAGAAGGCTCTGGGGACACCTTATGGCACCTTCCAGTACCTAAACGGGCTACAAGAGAGGTGGAGAGAGAGCTGCAAAAGAGGTGCCTTTTTACAAGGGCGTGGAGGGATAGGACAAGGGGGAAAGGCTTTAAACTGACAGAGCATAAGTTTAGATTAGGAAGAAATTCTTTACTGTGAGGGTGGTGAGGCACTGGCATAGGTTGCCCAGAGGAGCTGGGATGCCACATCCCTGAGAGTGTTCAAGGCCAGCTTGGATGGGGTTTTGAGCAACCCGGCCTAGTGGGTGGCATCTCTGCCCATGGAAAGGGGCTAGAGGTAGATCATCTGTAAAGCCCCTTCCAGCCCAGCCATTCTATGAGTCAGTGATCCCCTTGGAAAACACTGATCAGTGTTTAAGCTCTAATTGAAGCTGGCAGAGGTGCTTGCATGAAAGCTTTAGTGATATATACAGCAAGGAGCTGAGGAGTGACCACAAGCTACAGCAACCCTAGTTTGGAACTTATTCTTCACCTGACCTGTAAAAAACTTTGGAACACACCACGAGGCACCTTCATACTGACTTATTACTCATTGGCTGTTAAATTGTCTTGCTTCACTTCACTTATCAGTATATTCATTTGTTGGAGTTTGTATATATCAAGACCACCTTGTTCACAGGGATAAACAGTCTTTTTACTCAGTGCATAAATCTAACAAAGCAATTTGAACTTTACATTTAGTTTAAGTTTGTTGATACTTTAAAATCAGTAGTGAGTGTGGAATGAGAAAAAATGACATGTATTTCTCTTTTTATTCCAGTAAACCTATTGAAGAAAGCAAATAGCTGTTCCACAGGAATTTTCCATGCATCTACATATATAATTTTAATTTATTAATTCAAAAAAGGGCAATTTAGACTCTGCTCTTCTGGCATTGCAATTAGATCTGTGAAAAATAAAATTAGAACAATGATAAATTTCAACACAAGTGATGAATTAAACAGGGAATTTGAGATTAAAAACACCTTTAGTCTCTACCCTTGAACATCCTTTTCTTCTGAAGGGTTTTTTGTAAATGTGATCAGGCTAGGTTCTTGAAGTTCTCTTCCCAATTAAAGAACCCACAATAGTGAAAAACTGTGCTATGAGAAGAGCTTCTTTTATTAGAATAATTCATCAGTTCAGCATGGCAGAATTTTCATCTCATAACATCACATAACTCTTCAAGGCTTTGGTGCTTAATGTAAGGCAGTTGTGCCAATGTATTCCTGGAAATTGCAAAGATCAGTGAGAGAGATTTGAAGAGCAGATTTGAAGCTGGTTAAAGCTATGAAAAAAAGTAGAACAATCAAACCCCTAAGTGAATGGATTAATGGATTATGTTATATTTCTCAGTCAATTTTTGTACCTCTCTAAAACTAATCACAACAAAGATTACTCATGAATAAAAAGATATGTGAAGGGATGGAACAGAAGCTGAAGGACAGACTGAAATGCATGTGGATGTTTCTGAATCTGGTTATTAGAGACAAAACTCATCTATTTGATTATCAAATAAATAACTTATGGCTAAGGGAAACTTGTGAGCTGATCTATTTAGATTTCACACACTCACAAAAAAAAAAAGAAACAGAGAACAGAGTCACAATGAGGATTAGGATTGCTAGTTATAACAGAGAAACTGGAGATTTCAGTAATTTTTATGTGGGCACTTGATTATAACTTGGAGGGGTGAGGGGGAGAAACCAGAGCTGTCAGTCTTATTCTTCCACTGAGCATCCTCAAGGATAAGTCTTGAGACATGTTTTATTTCCAAGAGTCATTAATCACATGAAAGCAGCTTTTAGAGCTGCAGGTGACAGGTCTAGGGATTTCACCAATACAGACTTTCCTACGAGGTGATTCTGAGGAGTAGCAGAAAAAGGATGAGAGTTAGGAGGAACAAGCTTTAGTCTCACACTCACAAGGGTGAAATTCTTGGTTAACTCAGGTTAACCATCTAACTTGTTTAGAATCAGGTTGTGAGGCTGCAGCTTCTCTTCATTCACTTTTCAAAAACCTCATAGAACCTAGATTGTTTTCTACTCCCTAGAAACAACTTAAAGCCATCTGTATGATTATCACTGTTACAGTTGTGTAACTAAATCAGCTCAAAGCTGTAGGCCCATTGGTGGAAATTATTAAGATGGAAAAGAGTTGGAGGAATTTTTCTGTTGCAATATTCAAGACCTAGGATGTAGAGGGAAAGGAGGGAGAGGTGTTTCGTGCAAGGATGCAGAAACATAAACATCATTGTCAAAAGTAGCATCAAGACAACATTTGCTGTACTGTTTACAGTCCCACAACCCAAAATCAGTTTTAAGTCTTGACAGGTAACCTATCACAGGAGAATAGAGGAAATAGGAGTCATTAGGACAGTAAGAGGAAAAGAAGAACCTTTCTTATGAGAGTAATTAAAATACATAATTTGTTTAGTCTAGCAAATAAAGTTAGAATGGCCTGCTCCATAAATATAACAAAAGAGTAAACACAGAGAGGAATAAGCACTATTAAACTGGAAAGTCAGGGCTAGCACAAGAAATAATTAGCAGCAAATAATGTGACATTTGGCAAGTAACTGGTTTGTAACTGGGCAGATCTGCAACAGTCTTACAGTAGCAAGAAACCCAGCTAATTTCAGGTTGAACTTTGATGCACTCAAGAAAGGTTGGATAGACTATTAAGGGATGACGCATCATCAGCCAGCAGCTCCCTCCAAGCCTATTTCTTTATTTTTCCTCTACCTAAAACAGAAGAGGTTTCTCTAGAACTCTTTAAGCATGACAGCAAAGTAATGGGTAAAGAAGAAACAGCTGATATTACTTATTTGGATGAGTGACCTCTGCAAAAGATTAACACGTAAACTTTGTACTTAATAGCCAATGCTTAATAGTAGGATGTACTAAAATTCTGGTTTTCAAAATATAATTTCCCATTTGTGTTCTTTCTCTTTTATACCTGAAGGATCTGGCACAGAACCTGTTGACAAACAGGAGACCAGACTAGGTAGGCCACAGCATTCATAGGACTTTGCCTATATGGCAAGTCCTACATTCTTGTTTCCAAAGGTTATGCAGCTGAAATGTATTATCTTAGTCTTGGATTCTTTGCTCTTTCTGTTGTGATTTTCTCTGACATAAACCATAGCAAAAGAGCCTACATGATTTCAACACCAGGAGATTGCAAAGTAAACCATTTCTACATACCATGTCTGGTAACACTTTAAAATAATAGCCCAGTTAATTAATGATGAACTACAGTGAATATTCTTACACAAGTACATATGACATTCCTATTAGTGCCAAATGAGTTCATCATGATTAATGTTATTACAGTACATACCAGCGAAATTCATAAAAGCCATTACACTGGATGGTTACCCAGCACCAAAAAGTGCTCCCCTCCAGTGAGCAGCCCCCACTCAATAAGGAAGATGAACAAAGTTCTATTCTGAGATCCATGAAGTTGCATTATTATCAGCTCAGTATGAAATACAGGCCTTTAAAGGAGATCTTCAGAGGAACCTCCATCTTTAGAAAGTCAGACATAGTAGGGCACGGTGGCCAATGGGCTTAAAATTCAGGCAACTAACGTAGGGTTTCACAGGGCTTGACTTACCACCAGTGCAGGTAAAGGCTGTGGAGCTGCATGTGCTCATCCTCTTTAGACAGCAATCTTTTTATCCTGATGTAAAACATTAACCATGCCTGACTGAGAGCATGCCTAGAGCCTGTGGGAAGAGGGGTGCTGGGTCCCACTACCCTTTCCATCAGCAGCATGGCAGGGATAGGCAACATTGTCTCCCTAGGACGTGTGAGGATGGTGCTTAGTGCCCAGATTTCCCCACTCAATATGAGCTCCAGAGGCACTATTTACACCAAAGAACTCAACAGGGCCAGCAGACTGGCAAACATCTCTTCATCCTACTAACCATTGGGAGCACTTCCGGGCAGGCTTTTGGCCTGGGTCAGCTAAAATTTCCCTTTACACCAGGCCAGCATGGTATAGGGATCAGCATAGCCAAGCACTATTCTTCACAGGCAATTTGGATGTAGCCACTTTGTTTTGGGGGAAGTCAGCAAGCTGAAGTGCATGCACACAAGCTGAACTTAGTGCCAGAGAATGTACCATGATTCATTTCTCCAGCTCCTGTAGATACAGCCAGAAAGGCTGCGCCTCCTCAGACCCAAGCCAACCCTGACTCTCCACAGCTGCAGAGAACTCTTTTGGGTTTCCTGCTATCCCAGCTCATGGTAGAAATTGAAAAACAACCTCTTCTGGGAGTAGAAATATGGACAGCACCAATCCTGTTATGGAGGAGCAGGAGGCAACTGAAGGAAGAGCTAAAGTTGCAGGACATTGGAAATGGCTGACAAGCAAAAGTGCAAATTGCAATATTAATACCTGAAGGGTATATTCTTCTGGCTTATATAGAAAATTGTCTACTTAACTGCAAGATTCTGACCTCTCAGGAGTTTCACATGCTTGGATAGCTGAGATACGCTCTGCTGGGCTCCACAGTTACTGATAGAAGATTGATGTATGCAAGCTTTTAACACTAAAACTGAATCCATCATATTTAAATGATACTAGAGATCAATGGTTAACTTCCTGTGAAATCCAAAGGGAAGGACTGATTTTCCATCTCAGTATTTCTAAGGGTAAGAAAATTGATTTTTCAACTGTTCCAAAGTCATCATTAAAAGCATTCTGAAAATGAAGATGGAGGAGTTTGGAAATAAGGGTATTTACTTTTGAAATATCTAGAATTTCAGAGAAAACTGATATTAAATCTGGGACATTTTAACTAGAAATATTGCCAGTAATAGTAATTGTCCCTATTATTTACACTGAAATGTAGTTGAAATAATTATGAGGGGATTTTTCTCACTAAAATAAGAAAAATAAAAGAGAAGACCTATTAAGAGTACCTTTCTGAGTAAAGAGTCTCAAAAATTTTAAGATAAATTTAATTTAGAAGATAAATGAAACCTTTAAAAACAAATCCATTCTTTCTGAAACACCTGCCATTCACACCCTAAAGTCACTTGTCCAATCTCATTTCTTCTGTTTTACCATAACTTCTGGTCTTGCGTAGAATGTCCTATGTGGTCAAATATTTAAACAATAGTTTAGTTTTAAGTTGTGAGTAGTTCCAGTGACATCTGTAGCTCTAATCATGCTGATCATGAGTACCTGAGTTCTGGTAAAGTTTCTCAGTTTTCTCTGCAGTTCCTCTCTTTTCACGCCAAATTAAGCCTTTCATTTCTCCATGCCCTGCAAACTTTTCTTGCAGGCCCAGTTACAATATCAAGAAATAATTTACCTGTTACCTTTCAGATAACCTGCCAGGAACTGTCAACAAAGACTCTTTAAATTCTCAAAACCTCAAACACAGCATTCTTTACATCATAGATCTCATATCACCCATTTCAGGACCTCCAACATCAGGGCATATTGAAAACATCCCGTGCCCTCTTTAACATCCTGTTAATCTCCAGTTGTGTAGCACCATAAAATGTGGTGTCTTGGGTCAGAAAAACCAACATAACTTAGTGCTTTATATGTCAAAACCAACCATTGACTTGCAACCAGAAATTAATCCACAAGCCATAGGGTTGGCCATGTATATTCACGTGAGGCATTTCAGAACACAGATGTAAACACAGAACCTTGCCACACTTGATGCTGTTGGAGGAGGTAAATGTACAAGAAAAAGGGTGACTGCTGGGAAATCTGTTCTAAATTCTCATCTTGACTCAGTCAATGTTTCATTCTAGCCCATATGTGGCTCAGTGTTCTCAAGGGCAAAGCATGGATGATACTTTTCCATTTAAGTAAAATGTTGTGATAGAATGGATGATTAGGCAAATGTGTTATACAGCAAGAGGAAAGTCACAGAATTTCTCCAAACTGAAACAATAATAAAAACTAAGCAAACTCAAAGGAGGGGCATGCATTGTCACAATCAGCTCTGGATCAGGCTCTGAATAGTTGAGTGTCTGGTGACACAGCCTATGAGGAAACTTGCCCCAGATTTCCACATTTTAATTCTCTGTTCAGTGGTGCTCAACCCTAGCTTAATAGTTTTGATTGCTTCTTCTATGTAATTGGTGTCCATCACAAATTTACTTTAATTTTCAACTAATATGGTAGCAATTCTGAAAAATGAAAGTAAGAGCAAAAGTATCTGAAATCTCTGTTTCAATGAAGCAAAGACTTCTTTTTTTCATTTAAGAAACTTGAAGTCCAGCAAAAAAGAGATTTCTGCATATTAGGTGTGTGATTTTGCCCTCTTAAAGAAAAAAAAATTGTCAAAAATAACATTCAGAAAACAGTCTGCATTTGCAGTTTAATTAGCAAAAATCAGCTTTTAATCAAACTATCTTGAAAATTTCCATCATCCATGACCATTTTAGTCTTCTCATAGGATAGTCTTCCTGGATAAAGAAGTAGGGTCCGAATGACCTTTTTTCTCAGCAGCATTACCATTCTTAGATTTTTATTTTTTTTTTATATATACATCCTGCAACACATTTTGGCCTATGTCAGCGATAGGAGGCAAGCCATGTATCCCAGGCTTTATCCAGGCACTTGCTGTTAGTTTAGTCTTCATTGTCTGAGTGTCCAAATGATTTTCATATCTGCTGGTGACTCACAACTGTCAATAAAGACAACAAGATCTGTATTTTGAACATAAACTGTCATATACATGGCTGAACTTTGCAATTAATCAGACTCACGGTGTTTCAAAGTTGAAATACAAATTTTGGCATACAATGTTTTATCTCAGTGCCTCAAAGCTTTTGTGATAGTGCTGCCCTGTACCTGAAAGGGATATGGGGAAGTTTATTAACTCTCATGAATTTTGGACATATAAAGCCCCAGATTTTGAAGTCATACACAGGACAGAAAATACTGTGGGAAAATTAATAATTCTGACTTCATAGTTCAACTAGATACTTAGCCATATGATAAGCAATAATTGTTCCCTAATTCAGTAATATTCACTCCCTCCCTTAAAAGTGGCAAAGGTCCCACTGAAGCAAAGCATATTGGACCATGCAATTAGTGACAGCATCATATGCACATGAGATTTTAATCCACATTGCATGGGAGAGCAATTTCCAAGCACTTGAGTATTTGACATTACAACCTGAATAATATCTTTTTAATATATCTTTGGGCCGTTAATTTGCATTTAAAGACTCTGGAGCATTTGGAAAAAACTATGGATTGACACATTGGTCAAGTTTTCCTTTGATGAGTGAAATTTTATTTTCTAGTACATACATATTTAGTACTATGCTAACATTTTTCCATACTTACACCTTCATGTCAAGCCACTTTTAAATTTATTTCCAGAGGAAAGCAGCCCAAAGTTCAACCAGAGCAAGCTTTATAAAAAAAAATTGTGGAAAGAAGAAATTAATTCTGACACGTCTGATCAGCAATTTGTAACATCATTCATCTCAAAATCCCCAGACAACTGAAATCAACAAAAGATGATAATTTTTGAGTACAGTCTTCAACTGGAAATAATTTTCTATCTTCCCTAGCTCCTCTACTCCCCCCTCCCAAAATATAAAGCATTTTACACAGTAACATCTTTAATCTTTTCTTTTGTCTCCCTAGCACATAACACAGATGGGCTGTGATAGGAAAACCTGGCCACAGTCCACTTCTCTCCTAAAGAATGAGAAAAAAAAAAAAAACGGTTGAAACTAACCCAACCCGCTCAATGAGCTAGTTTCAAAAGAAAAGAATACAAAATACTATCCTTTCTAATTTTTGGCTGTTTTTGTTTGTATGTTATTTTTACTTTTGCTATTCACATTATGATAATTTAGGGCCCTGGAACAGACCAGAATGGCTTCAAGCTAGTCACCGTGGGAGAGAGGCTGCTGTCCCCTTAAAGAAACGTGATGTACTCCAGTCCAGCCAAAGGCATCTTGTAATCACATTCACATTATGGAAACGGAGCAGGGTGCAGGTGAGAGCAGTGGAGGAGGAGGAGAGGGTAAGGAAAGGCAATGCAGGGGAAAGGTACCTATTTTATTTTTCCCTCGAGGTTAAATAGATGGAGGGTAGCAAACTGGACACAGCTACATACAGCTGAAGTCTGAAATCAAGAATCACAGTGCCTTCCCTATATCTTGTAAAGAAGGATATGTGTTGAAATTATGACTTAAAACAAGTACATCAATCATTTGGCAACAATAAGTAAAATTTCATAAAGGGAGCAGTCCCTGATGAATATAACAAAGTATATTTGGTTTATCTACACTTTTATTTATCTGCACTCTAATAAAGGGCTCTTTCTATACTGAATTACCCCTTTCCTCTGGACAGATAGCACAGTGATTAACATTCCTTGGCAGATCTTAGAGAAGTTCTGGTGTCAATAAAGTCTCACTAAATTGAGTTGAGTTCAGATGATAAATGTCTCATTCCTTTGTATCTCAGTTCCATTATCAATGAGACAGTTTGGCAAATAATTCATTTCAGGTTAAAACACCAATGTTCCCAGCTCTCCTCACCTCAAAACAGAGTACATGGTAATATGAGTGAACTTACCCAAAAACAGGGGATACCTGGTTACTGCACACAACCTCCAAGCTTTAACGGGGCTTACGTAGCAGAGGCCAGTTGTACAAACAAATGAGTAAGATTTAAAACATATTCTATTTTGAATACCACAGTTTCCTTAAGGGCAGTTTAATGCAGCATATTTTTCAGATTTCCTGTGTGTTGCATGCCACTGTGATGTAATCTAAAAAGATGCTCCAAACTGTGACAGACATTTTCAAATGCAAAAAATATGTTTCCAAAAAAACAAGGTTACTATCACATCAGGGTTCAACAACGAAGGAAAGCTGGGCTGAAAGGTCCGAACTACATTTTGTGATATCTCAAATCTCTAATGGCATGTAGCCCTGGTAATATGTGCAATACAAGAATTTAAATGTACTCCAACAGAGTCAAATGAACATTCTGAAGAGATCATACTCTTTATGTTTAAGAGCAGTGGTCACTGAATGAACAACTTCTAAAAGGCTATTAGCAACAGGAACACATTTAAAATTTAAGCAATAGTCCATACAGCCTTAGCAAGGCTTTAGCAAGTGCACTACTTTGGAGCACTCTGAGAAAAGCCAAGTCTATCATTGTTTTGTACAGGGGAGCTTCAAGAAATGAACAGCTTAAGACAGTGGAAAGTCTAAAGCAATAATCTGCTCTCTTTGTCTTCAAGAGTGAAAAGGATTGGACTTTAACTGCATTGAGGAAGACTCTCACCAGATATTATGGAAAATTACCTAATGGTATGGATAATGAAGAACTGGAATCGATTTCCTAAGGAACCTATAAGATCCCTGGAGGTTTTTAAGAGCAGGCTAGGTAAGCATCTGGCAGGAATGACACGAGTTTATTTGATTCTGCCTTGAGCCACAGTACAAAATGACCCTTGGAGGTCTGTCTCTCATACCTTTATTTTTTATGGATCTGTATTTTTGACAGCTGGAATGGAAGTACCAGGTTTCAAATAAAATTTCTCTTTAGGCAAAACCTGGACTTAGGTCTTTGGTTTAGCCATAAAGTCTTGTTTTCAGTTTTGATTGCCCCTTTGTATGGCATGGCTAGTTGAAGGGGAAACTTGACTATGATTAAAAAAAACGTATGTGGTAAAGAAAACCAACAGGTTTTAAAGAACTACTTTAACATGATAATTTCATTACAGTCAACAGTAGGATGCAAGATAGGTATTTTCAAAGCAGAAGTGCATCTTGCTAACAGTATGAATCATTGATCACTGAAATTATCTCCCAAGGAAAATGATGGAATACCCTCTCTTGAAGACATGGATTCAAAACTGGCTATCTTTCCAGAAGATAAATTTTAGTCTTATAAACTACTGGACTCAATATAGAAATAAAAAGTTAAATTACTATGGCTGCATTGTACAAAAATTCAGCTTTTTGCTATGTAAATATTTATTTTCACCTTTGTCTCCTAGTGCTCTACTCCTGTTGGAAATTATTCATATTCTATAAGCAAGTAATCTTTCTCTTACATAACAGAACAATGTTGTTCTGATCTACTTTTTTTTTTCTTTCCCAAAACAGCTATCTTTCTGATTGAATACATTCAAATGCTCACCAGTAAAGTTCTGAGAACACCAAAATTTTCGTAAATCTTTGGACTTTTGGATTCTCAGCTGGGAAGAATATACCATTTTCTGTTTCTGCCTATTATCAGAATTAGCTTACATTTCAGAAAAAAATGAGCCATTTTAAAGTATAAAAATGGCCTTCATGGTTTCAAAAATGTTAGTATGAATTATATCAACATTTTCAAAAGCTAAATTAAAAAAAAAATCAGTCAAGTGAAAACAAAAATTAATGGAACTTTGATTCCACAAAGCAGCTTTTTCCATAAAAAATCTATTGTTAAACGTTCCCATCCCACTTAAAATTTAATTCTTTTGTTAATAAAAACCCTGTAGCGGGTTCAGTTCATAAACTGGGCAGAAACACCAATTAAGTGTAGTGGTTTGGTTCAAAATATCCATTACTTACTTATTTTCCTTCTGTGAGATAAGAATTAGGAGAAAAGCAAAGCAGGGACAAAACTTAAAAGAATATAAAGAAGTTTATTAACAGACCTAAAAGAAAGGAAAAAAAAGTCAGACTAAACCTTCAGAACACTTCTCCTCCCCCCACCTTTCTCCCTTCTTTCACTGACAACGTAAAAAGACAACCCTTGAGATTTTCAGTCAGTTTACCACTTCTATAATAATCTTTTTCAGTTCACTTAGGGAGAGGAGTCTCTCTTGCTCATGCTATAGAGACATCTCCACAAGAAATTCTCTCATGGCTTCCATGTCACAGCAAGACAGCTGCCCAGGTTGGTTCTCTGCTTGCAAGTGAAAGTCCCTTCCCTTGACTTACAGCTTTCCCCACAACTGCCTTTGAGGGTCCAATCTTTGCTAATGGGGTATCATTTTAAGGATGAGCTGTTCAGAAGCAAAAGTTCTCTTCACGTATCTCTGGGAGCATCTTCATCTCTAGGAACATAGGTCTTCTCCTTCCCTGAGAGCAAGGGGTCCTCCTCACTTTCATCTCTCTCTGTTCATGCTTCTCATCAAATTACAGCTACTTCAACATTTGCTTGTTTCAGCACAGGTGCTTTTGCTCACAATTGCAATTTGAATGCTCCACCCCTCCATGCATTTATGAAATTACAATGGTACTCTGATATATCATAGTCCGTCGCCACCATAGCTTTACAATGGAATTTCAGCTTCTAGGCTTGAAGCATCTCCTCTTTCTCCTCTCTCAGGGTTTCAGCTCTTCTTTCTTTACTGACTTTTGTGTCTCTGGTGTTTTCTTCACTTGCCTCCACCTTTCCTCTTCCTCTGACTCAGGAGAGGATTCATGTCTGCAGGCTTCATCTGTTCTGGAGGAAACTTACAGCACTAAAAGGATTAATCTCACCCGGCCCTGCAGCTGGAATTCGCTTATCGCTGTTGGCCACACCCAGGCCAAGCAGGGCCCGGCCCGGCCCTGCTGGGCCATGTGGGCCCCCCAGTTACCTGTCCAAAGGCCAGAAGCAAGAGAGAGCTTTCCCAGGGTTTGTTCGTTCTTAAATGTGGATCACAGAGGCATGTCAAGCTTCTTAAGTGGCTTAAAAAGTTGCCAATATTCAAACTAGCCAATTGATTGGTTCTGTCAGGTCATAGAGGAAGCTGTAAGCACCTCTTTGCAAGAGAATCACTTCCGTGGCTGATGGAGCCTTCTTCACCTATGCTAAACCATGACAAACCCCCTGCTCTTTTACTTTAATTCTGTCACCAAAAGTCTTTTTCTCCAGTATTCTTACGGCTTGGGGTTTTTTGTTGATCTTTTTTCCCAAATCTCCAACTCATCACTTTTCCTTTCAGAAACAATAGGCTGGAACTAAGAACAGAACAAAGAGAAAAAAAATCGCTTTCTATCTCTGACTCAGTAAAACAAATGATTTGGATTACCGTGTGTAATCATCCCAAGAAATCACTTTGACAGTATTTGTGTCTTTCAGAAATGTCCACAGGGATAGATCCACACTTACTTCCATAGCATTGAGGGAAACTTTAGACGGCTTTAGAGGTAGATGCCACCATTCTGTAGCTCTACTGAAAGCATTTCTATTTAATGAAGGTACCCACTGACAAGTCTTTTAAGATTTTGTCATGTGAATCACAATAGACTCCAAGTTCACCTCGTTGATACCATGCAGTGCTGATCCTTTAGTCAGAATAACACTTGGTACAATCAAAACCATGCATAATGTGCTCTGTCTGTGCTGTCACCAAAATCAACTTAATTTGTCATTCCAAAAAGTAAACCCCATCTTATTTACCTAAACCATTTGTTCAGACTTTGGTTACATTCATGTGAAAATTAATTTCTTATCAAGAGAATTCTGTACCAGGTTGTCCATTATTTGATGGGAAGGTGATGCCAGGTAGAACAGCCTACAGCTGTCTGAATCATCTCACTTCTGCTGTTTGTTTGCTGGAACAATATTGCAATTCTTCCTCTGTTTTGGAGTTTCCCCAAGATTTCTGGACTTATTAAAAATGAACATCTGTGAAACAGAGATGTCCTCAGCCAACTCTTTCAGGATTCTTAAGTGCAAGTTAGCCAAGACAGACAATATAAAAATGTTTATCCCTAGCAGATCTCTATTGTTTTCTTTCAGTACTGATGAGCTAGGAAGGTGATAAAGTATGTCACAGTATATTTTTCCAAATGGAGATGAGAAATCCTTACTACTTCTGTCTTTTTTACTTCATCACTGTCAGTATTTTCTGCTTTTTCTAGCATCAAGCCTACCTCCTCCCAAAGGTTTCTTCTGCTGCTAATATTCTTATCCCTGTTCTGTAACCAGGGATTTTGTAATAAGTTTGATTTCTCCTAACAATACCACAATTTCTAATTTTTACAAGTTGTTTACAACTATCTCTATTTTTTTTTCCTTCATGTAAGATATTAGGGGATGATTATAGCCTTGTTTTTTCTACTGGACCAGATTTTATTTTAGCCAATTATATCCTATGAATGTGGAATCAAGACTTACTAGCCAAATAATAAACTCTTGCTGAGGAAATCCCTGCTTTCATTCAGATTTTTACATCTCCAATTTTCCTTGGAGGCAAATTTATTCATCACTTCTCCCTAACTTCCACAAAATTTATTCATCACTTCTCCCTAACTTTCACAAATGTGCTAGTTGTTGGGACTGTTCTCTTTTAATATATTAAGTATAAGTTACATATTACTTACATTCAGATTGTGATCATCAGACCCATAGCCACTAAAGGCCGCTGCACAGTGGTTAATTCATCTATATCCATCAGAACAAGATCCAACATAAAATTACTCATTGTCAGACCCAGTATGTTTTGTGTTAGAAAACCATCATCTATCATCCATCATTTTTAGAGGCTTTTCTACCCTCTGCACAAAGTGGAGCTTCCATCATTGTATCCTGGATTCAAGTCCCTCATGACAATTATTCTTCCTATATATTAAAGACAGGTGCTGCTGTGGCTGGATTCAGTGGGCTGTAACTAACTTACATGAGTGTATGGTCCTGGCCTTTGTTAATTAGCATAGATTCATGGCCATTGAAGACTGCACAGTTCAGGTTTCCCTGTAGACTCCCAGGGTTCAGAACTTCAACTCACCATATTCAACCTTTCTACTATTTACACATTTTTTCTGTATTTTTCATGTCATTCTACAGACAGCTTTACTCAGAGAGAAAGGAAGACGGCTTTCTCTTGCATTAATGAAAAACATATATGGAAATTAGCCTGTAACACATTTTACATCTCCAAGTGAGTTACTTTTAATATACTTCTACTCGTAGACTTTGAGTCCTTAAAAGACTACTAAGATTCTCCCTGCAACCTGTGGAATAACACAGGCTGTTAGACCACACTGCTTGTACTGAATCAAGTTTATTCCTGATTGAAATATTTTAAAGGGACTGATGGTCCTGGTATTGGCAATGAACACTTTGCACCAACTTTATCTCCATTCTGACACTAAAGATCAGACAAGAGATCATGTTGTCATTATTTCTTTAAAGTTACATCAGCCAAAAGCATACCTGAATATTCTGCTATGGATTTCCCTCCCTAAAGACCCAAAGTAACTAGCTTAGATTAAAGATATCTCTCTTCTGTACATAGTTCTAAGTATGAACCATAAATTCTACACTATGCTGAGGATTTAATCCTCTAGCAATATGGCGAGGGACAACAAAAGAGTTCCTTTGCAAATGAGTAATGCTATCAAATTAAATGCAACTTATGACAATAATTTATCATAAATTCCTTTTAGTTTTTCTTAACTGGCATTACCATAATTCACATGAATATTATTTAAATCATAATATAATTGTATAGCAAGAGTGTTGGATTCCTACATTCAAAAGAATTTATTTTTTTAAAGGCCATGGAATTGCACGTTGGAACAGCATACATAGTTGACAGCCTCTTAATCTAAAAAGCCTGCAAAACTCCACCATTTCACAAGCTGAAGAGCAATTTTCATAATTATAATTACACAGAAGCATGCACATAAACTTGGCAATCCCCATCTAGGCAACTAGCTCAGACTAAACTTAAATTGTTAATGCTCCTTTGCATTGAACCAAGCCAAAGGGAGCTGTGAGACCTGATTTTGCTAATAAAGCTGATCATCTGAGATAATACCCACTAAACTGCCAACATTTGTTGCAGCTACAAGGGTCACTAAGGACAAAATTATACATAAGAAATCTCCAGAAAGAAAGAATACTGCTAATGAACATTTTCCATGTTGGAAATGGTTATGTCTGCCCTGCCCAGACCCTTTAAACCCGAGTTAGTGCCACCCTTGAGACTTGCTGATGGCAAGCAATGGGGCCAAACCAGCCACCATGAACTGGAGCAATGTGAAGGTGTTCGTGTCATGAACACATGACTGCCTTGTGCAGCCAGGATCTGGGAAAAGAATGACACTGGAGACTCCATGCCAGCACTGCGTGTCTGAGAGCACCGACTACGCTGATGTGATGGGCCCAGATATGCTGGCTGGAGAGTCAGACTGCACTACAGGTTTAGCACAAAACATCCAGAGCACCCCAGGGAGTCTGGCTGAAGTTATTCTGTCATGGGACTGAGTCCAAACCCTAATGCTATCCACACTTGGGCTGCGGGTAGGAGCACGAACTCCCTGCCCATTCATCCCTCCTAGAGTAGGTCAAGACAAAACCTAAACATTTGTAGGGCTCCAAAACTCTTTAAAGCTGCAAAGCACTGGTGTATACTAAGTTTAAACTGCTGTTTATAACAACATGAGGCACAGATCTTTGGTAGTGGTAGACTTCAGGTTTGAGACTCTGTTCTAGTACCAGTTCATGTTGCTCCCATCACCTATGTGGTAATGATGAAGTGTGAAAGAAAACCCCTAGTACCCTGAGGTCACAAGATATGCAAGTACAAGTCTATCACAACATGTCAAATATGCTGTTCACCCTGAAAAATTGCATTTCCATTTCCCTTCTAACCCATGCAAGGAGTCCAATTTGGCTCTCTAAATCCCTAAATTTCCAGCGAACTGGAAAAAAAGTATGTGATATTTTCAGAAAAAAAAGCCCACAGCTCTCATTTGTACCCTGCAAGCAGAGCAAATCAAGGTCGTGGAGCACTGCCAAATGACTTTTTTTTTCCCTTTTTCCCAGTTAGAATGGGTTTCAGCACTGATTTTGGAAGGAAAAAGGCTACCAATGTACCAAACTGATGCCGAAGCTCAGATTTGAAAGTAAAAGATCCTAAGCTACAATACATGAACTGTATTACCGAAGAGGATGTCCCAGACAGATTCCCTTTATTAACAGGACAACGTTCCCAAATCCTTTTCTGACTCATACCCATCATGGAATATATCTATTCCTTTTCTTTGCATTACATTACTTCTGGAGCAGGCAGCTAACCTTTCAAGCAGCTATATTTTATTTTAAAACAACCCAAACAACAAACACTTGTGCATGTTGTTTAGTTTTATGGTTGCAGGATGGTACGGAGCCTAACATGTTAAGTCCTCAGACACTTGGCAGTGTCAGTAAGCATGGAATGAAACTGGGATTTTACTAGAATACTGGTGTTAGAATATGCACTAAAATAATATATAGATGCTAACATTTTAATGACTTGTATGATTTTCAATACCCAGAATTATTGCATAATTGCATGAAAACTGCACAGTGCACTTTTGAAGCAGATTGCCAAGGGATTTTTTGACTTGAAGTAATCAAGTCAATGAAGTCCTGAAACATCAGCCATTATCAATAGCTCAGGAAGACCTCACTGATTTTAAGGCATTCCCCAAAGATTTAGTCATTCTGCAAGTATCTCTCTGCTCCCAGACATGCAGTTCTGCTCAGTGAGGCAGCACTTCTAGGCCAGCAAGAAGTCATCCCACTGGTTAACAAGCAGCTGTGCTGTAAAAAAGGCTGAAGTGGAATGAAAAGAAAAAACTGTCATATGTTCATCTATGATAATCATGCAACAGTGTCATGGGAACACACACCTGGATGCAGCTTGTACTTCTCGACCTACCCAAGATTCCCCTGCATGTCACAGGGCTATGTTTGAATGATGTATGGGTCAAGATCTGGTTGAAGGTCTTTAAAACTCTTGAGAGCCCTTGAACCACATACCTGAAATACAGCAGCAGCATTCTAATACTACACATGACCTAGCTGAGTCATTTCTATTTGTGATGATTTAACTAAATTCAGGGCAACTGCAATTTGTGTTTTCCTCAGCAAGTTTATGGGGATTGCTGAAATAAGCCTTCCAAAATGGGATAAAACAATTCTGAAATCTGTTTCTAGTAAATTAATGTGTCTCATTGCATGAAAAAGACATTTTAAAAGTTCACGAAGACAGAACTCATGGCAGAATACTGTTGGCTGACCTTCATATGCTTCTTCTACTCTGTGCCCCAAAAGGCATTATATGCATGTAATTTCCAATATGGGAACAATTTGAGTTGTAATTAGGCAAATCTCAGAAGGTTCCGCCACTGATTTGTTCATTCTTTCAATATTATTCTATAGGACACACCAAAAACATTACATTAGGTTCAAGCAGGAGACAATTAAGAAAACTTTAATCCTGTTACAAGGGTATGTAAACATATCATCACTTCATAATGGTGTTATTACACTTTACATATTGGGCAGATGGGTCGTATTGGTGTTCTGGCATTTAGTATTGCACATGCTGTCTCCAAATATAACTTGCCATATTAACAGACATATTTCCCATTATAAGATCCTTAGAATGAGGCTTTTCTGCTAGAAACTCTAATAACAAATCTGTCAAAAGAAGTAGTGACAAAGTTAAGAGACTGAGACAACTTCTTTTCAATAAGCCTTTTGTAATGATGAAAAAAATCAACAGATTAATATTACATTGAGGACAGGTCTAACAATAAATAATTTAAATTTTAAAACTCAGTTCTATTAGGAGAGGAAAGCACCATTGTTCTTCTTTGATATTCAGTATTTTTTCATTTTCTTTTCAGGTTTGTAATTTATGCGTCATTTCTATACCATTCATAAATACATAGTGTAAGTATAAAAAATATGTCTGTGAGCTTACACACATGAACACAGGTATATATGTGTATGTGTGTGTAAGGCAAGGGATATATAGGATCCATTACTCATAGGCACTAGTTGAAGACTAGTTGAGAGACCTTTTGTACACTGGTTAATACAGTTGAACTTAAAGATATTATGAAGCTTATAATATTGAATCAACATCCATTGTTGTAGAACGCTTATTCTTTAAACTCAAAAAAGTCAATTTCTTCTGCAAATTACATTAAGAAATAAGAATATAAGAAGCAAACTAATTGCATATTATTTTCTTTTTGTCAGGTGATCAGTTACTATTATACCATAAAATATAGAGAGAATCTTTCACCTTTACTTGAATTCCAAAGTGATTAATCTCTCAAGGTATCTGTTTCAACAACAGGAAAATATTAGAAATCAGCTTACTTGAAACAATACAGGGTATTTTGTTATTGACATAAAATTATGGAGAAACATAAAAGCAAAAAAATTAAATCACAAATTTTGTGTGAACTAACTGCTCACAATATAGAACATGAAATTGGCAGTGTTAGTACCCCAAATTTAGGATCTACTTGATGAAGCTTTAACAGCAGGTTATATTCACTGCTGTGTTTATGGTCCTCATTTTGCAAGAAGAGCACAAAGATTGATCTGCTGTGTCAGTGCAAGTGGCTCCAGCCACTCTGTCTCCTGAGGAGAACTCAGACAACCAGCTGCGGTGGTCAGCTAATGCAGCATTTGGTGCTCGAGGCACCATCTCTGGCATGCCCCAGGTCAGAGACCGTCCAGCTGCGTTACTTCTGCCCGTTGCAGAAGCGACTTTGGGATCAGGAAAAGAGCTGCTTGCTGGGCTAGCTAGCTGGCTTCTCAGCAGAGGAAACGCAGCAGGAGCCGATGGGATCGGCTCACTCTAGCTCGGAGACAAAGGAAGAGAGAGGCTGTTCAGGTCTGCCTTCTAACAGGTTTATTGATAGAAGTTTCGCAACCCAAACAAGCTCGGAAGGTTGGAATCCGGTGTGATGGGAATGATGGGATTGTGATGGGATGGGTCCTCGGAGCCTTGTGCTCAGTTTTATAGGGTTTTTGAAAACCCCGGTGAAAGGGGAAAACAACCAATGAGTTACAAGGCAGGAGCAGGATACAATTTAACAAGAACCACTGGGGGAAACCGAGAGGCGGGAGCTGTAACAGAACCAATGAACAACCGAGTAACCGGGAGTTTTCCAGAACCGGGGGAGGCGGCTTGGACCCGGGCACTGCCCAGGGGGTGCGGCTTAGGGTTC
>NW_008240221.1:9755646-9760969 GCF_000691975.1 Corvus brachyrhynchos
CTGGACCCACCCTCTGAGTCTGCCTCTTTCGGAAACTCGATCCAGGGGATGGGCTGGGATTGATTGGCATCTCGCTGCCCCAGCCCCGCAGTGGGCTGGGTCGCACCAACAGTCAGCAACCCAAGTTTAGCATGTAACAGTCATGGTGAGAACCCATGATTCCCTTGTTCCACCTATTGCATGTTTTCCCCTGATTGGTTAATATTTTCTCCTCCCTGTTTCACATAATGAAGTTATTATATTCATTTCCCTTCTTTAATATGTATTAGTTCTAGAAAGTTCTTCGTTTCTCGACGCCCCATTGGATTCTTCCCTGAGTCCCTCCTATGTGTTGTTCCCATTGGTTGCCTTCCTGTCAATCCCACCTACTTGCCCCTATCCTACTGGCTGTGATCCTTCTCCCCGCCTATTTGTACCCAGTATAAGATCCCTGCACCCTCCCACCAATTGGCCTCCTTGTCCCTGCCATGTTACCAAAATAAATCTGTGTGGAACACATATGGAGAGCCCCCCCTCTTTACTTCTTTGCCTGCGTGCCTGCTAAACAGCGACAGAAAGATACAGCCCCTTTTGGTGAGGAGCTCTACCCCTTTTCATTGTGTGTTGGGCACTGAGTACCGCCTTCCAGAGGTGTTTCAGCGTTGACCTCCAGGCTTGTGTCAGTACCTGAGGGGTAAACCCCCCTCTGCCAGCTCCCAGTGGCTGCTAACCCCACCAGTCTGGGTCTGTGAGCGATACAGAATAACTAAGAAACTGCAGAATAGCAGAAAGGATTCTTGATGCTTCTCTTGGCATTGCTTTCCTGCTGCCAGTAATCATAGGCATAAGGACTTACTGAGACAGAGATTATTTCTTCGTGTTCTTAGCTTTTGAGTACCTTTTTCCATTAATTCATCTAATTGCTTGCTTAAATTCACATAAAGTTTCAAGATTGTAAGTGCTGCACTTTAAATATATTTTGTTTGTTTTGAACTTGCCATCCCATAATCTTCATGGAAGTCCCTTCATGTTTTGCTTTATGATAAACAGTGAATAAACATTCCATATTCACTAAAGTCATGCCATATCTGATTTCTAGCATGTCTTCCACCCTCCTCAATCATCCAGCACACTAAATTAGGAAAACTGCATGTTAGAGGACCTGAATACATTGAAGTGTTCAACCTAGCATTCCCTGACTTCTTAATTAGATTGTATTTTAAAGTTCAAAGTATTTACACTTCCTCTCTGAAAGAAATACATATTTTTCTAAATTGTGCTTCAAAAGATGTGCCTCTGTTTTTTGGGGCTGTGTTGGATGATCAGACTACTGAGCAAACTGATAGCAAAAATAATTAATAGCACCACAGCGTGGTTATAATTCAAAGTATGTAAGGCAGATGTCAGTTCATTTATACAGCACGTGTGTGTGTGTGACAGCTGTCAAAAATACTTTTTTAGAAAGAGACAGGTTGTGTAGGTTTAACAGGAGAAACCTTCTCTGTAGCAGGCATCCTTCAGGTATAAACCAGACAGTGACAGACAATTCTCTTCCTCCTCTGCAAAGTGAATCATATCACACAGCTGGTATTTGGGCACCACTAGTTAAAATGTGTCTGTTTTTCCAGCTGAATCTGTCAAAGTCAATGTGATGGTAGCATTAGAGACCCAAGCCAACACAAAATGGTGAGAACAAAAGAATATGTCCTCTCTACCAACAGAAACACAACACAAACAAACAAACAAAACCTGTTACTCATTAGGCTGATGCATGATTTCCAGCTTGAAAAACAAAAAATGTTTACTTCAATTTTCATTGCTGAATGCTGACATGGACTGTCACGTACAATTACACTCTGTAGGTGTTTGACTGAGCATTATTTCTTTATGCAAAAAGAAAAGACCTCCTAACTCTACCAGTTTGCCTTTGAAGGGGCTTTGCAGCTTCTCACTTTTTTTCTTTGTAATACACAGCTCCAACTGAAATGTATTTAAGACAACAGTCTTGTCTTTATTGTTTTATTTGCAAATGGGCTCAGACTAAACTCTTGACTGGAGCAGAGGCAGTATGGAAGTGATTAAACTTTTGCTCTCATTCAGGTCTGTGGCAGACCGTAATGTTGAATTACCAGATTTGAAGAGCACAAGTAGAAGGGAAAACAGTTATTCCCTGAAATGCTTGGGACTGGGGCCTCATGGGTGTCATGGAAAAGATGTGCTCTGAACTCTGGTTGGCAAATCACTGTTGCTTCCTTTGGGCTCTGCTTCAAGTTAGTTGGTGTGAGCTGAAAATGCAGATGAGTGAGGTGAGCTTTGCTGGAGAACACATTTGTTGGGTATCATCCATGTGCCCTTGCAGCCCAGACTGTCCCCTTTCTCATCAGTGGCTCCACATGCCAGAGATGCTTGCTGGCATAAATTCTCAAACCAACCAGCATCATCAAGCCACTCGGGACCCCAAGAGTGGTGTATTATCCCTCAAGCCCAGGAGCGTGATTCCTCCATAGACGCAAGTTAATGCTGTCAACCCTCTCCCTACTGGTGCCTCAACACCCACAGTGTTGTCACCCACAAACACACGCAGGATCCATCACATGAGTTCTCAAATTCACAGAAAGAAGAGAAAAATTAAAGATGTGTGTCAGATAGATGGTTAGGGAATACTGGTGGGAAGAAGGACAAGGTCTGGCAACCCTGACTGGAGCCTGTTCAGGGAGCAGGCTCTTTGTCTCTCCAGGTCAAGGAAATGTGAGAAGGCAAGAGACAGGTTAGAAGCACTATCCAAAGTTTCAGACTCTGAGAAACCATTATAAATTTTACCTCCCTTCAAGTGCTGGTGGTTCACTTTGCAAAAAAGAGTAACTCAACAGCCAGGCCATATCATGGCTGTACCTTCAACGTTGTCAGAGTAACACCATGGTCAGGCTTTACAACAAAACTGGAGCCATACAGCAGTGATGTAGTTATTAGAGTATTTTAGTCAACATAAATATTCCTGACTGATAGTTACAGGCAGCTGCAAGAACACTATTTCCTCAGGCCACAATAGTGAAGTCATTTTGGTGGAGTTTTTTTTCAAATAAGTGAGTATAAAACCATGTGTTGTATACATTTAGGACTTGGACAATAGAGACATATACTGGAAACACATCTTATTTAGGATGACACAGAGTGTGAGATTAACAAATGCAGAGGACTTAATGAACTTATAATACTAAAATATTATTCATTTTATATTCAAAGAGTTAACAATTACCTGGACTCTGACAATAAACCTAAGAGCAGTCTGTAAGCATTTTGTGTACAATTCAACAACGTGCCTCACCAATCTTAGATCAATTAGATCAATTCCATTTAAATAGTGGGATTATTAACAGAAGACAACACACATGTGGTAAAGCTAGGAATTAATAAATATTGTCTTAACACTATTACACCTGCTCATAGGAATATTGAAAAGATATTAATTTGTAAAAGTGATGAGAAATTCCACAAGATCTTCCAGATCTAGTTTATCAAGTGTGTAGACTTTTATACATTGACTTCCTGTTGTTTCTACTTTTCTGTAGCTTTCTTAATTTATACACATGTAAAATTGTATTGTCTAATACTCAAGGTCCACTTTTCTTTGAGTTCTTCTAAATTTTTATGCCTTGCTCTCTACTTAGCAAAAATGCAACTTTTAAAGAACATATCTTTTAAAAAATGTAATCAGTGCCTGTGTTTTTTCTTATTTCATGTGTTCTTTGCATCACAGTAAAAGAAACAAGAGCCTCCCTGTTGCAGGAGGCTCTCAGACACAATGACTACATCCCTACCAACAAACCAGGCAGCTCCAGGCTGTGTTCTCTGGCCTTGGGAGCAGAAGCATGCTGTCATAGCATGGCCATGTGCATTTATTAAACTCTCCTGGCCTCTAAAATAGGGAGATCATATCCAAACTGCCTTTTTGATGGTCCCTGGCCCAGGCTAGCTCCTGAGCCAGGACCAGGAACAGTACAAGAGACTTTCAGTAAGCCCAAGCCAAACCCATGCCAAGGACAGCTCTAACATGTTAATGACAGAAACACCAGCATTCAGGGCCAAGACAAGACCTCTGGCACCACTGATGTGCCAGTACAGCCACCACAAAGGGATATGGATAATTGCCCAAGAGAGATGGGTGACTCTTGGCCATACCCTGCAGCCAACACTAACATGAGTAGCCCCTCAAGAGCGGTGTAGGCTCCTTGGGAGTACTGTGCCCAGGGATTCTCCTGCCCTTGGCATGCTGTGCCCTTAATCCCACCTCAAACATGTTATACACTCTTTTAAGGAGGGTATAACAGCACCACTGCCTTTCTACTGTCACATTTTATTTCTTGGTTGGCCCTGCTGCTCCCCCTTTTCTCCACAGTGTCCTCCAGCCCATGCCATTACCTGCAGTGCTCTTCCATCGTCTCTGCGCCTACGACTTCAGCTAAAAAAGACCTGACTCAAGACAAAGATTAACAAGGCTGAGCATATTCACGGTACATAGGCGCGTGTCCCACTGAAGCCAAGAACTACAGGAAGATAACCAAAGAAAGAATACACTCTAGCAAGATTCACATCTGCAGCATACTCTATTAGGGAAACATCATGAGATTATGTTACTAACAATGCCTGAAATATCTGCTGCTGAAAGATAGATTCATATTAACAGCATGTGTCGTTTGTTGGGAGCATTGTGATAAAAACAACTATCACATTTCTAGATGTTTGATGCTTTATAAAGGCTATGTGTCATGCAGCAGCCTTATGTCATCAGTGGGAGAGATTGAAATGATACTTCTTGGCTTCAGAGAGGGAAGTCTAGCACTTAAACTGGAAAAGGTACAAAGTCACAGCATTTTATAATGTAGTATTTACTTTCTTGTCGTTATTCTCCTGTCCTCCCCTGTCTGCAGGTGGTACCTGTCTTTTTACCAGCTCACAAGGCCAGTCCTGATGAGAATGAGGCAGATGAACATGTTGTTGATGTCACTAAGGGGTGTCATAAGTCTTGCCAACTTTCTGACCTATCTGCATTTCCCCCCACCACTCCTTCCACCCAGGGACCATCACCCCTCAGGCTAACCCAACAACTCACTTGAACCTTGCAGCTCAATTCACACCCCGACGCCTCAGAGGGGCAGTACCTTATTTGGGGACAACGTGGGGACTAATGAGCGTGACTCTCCAGCCCAGCAAGCAGGCCCATTTTTGTGTAAAAAAGGTGAGTTCTGTGTCTTGGCCACTGCTTGTGAGCTTCAGCATAAACCACTGCAACAGCCCACAGTAGAGCAGGTTACACCCACCTGCTTCCTTCCTCTTTAGTCTTTTC